>NC_134362.1:46012674-46175174 GCF_048569485.1 Anomaloglossus baeobatrachus
TGGAGATGAGACTGGTCCGGTCGGTTGGGGATCATAGCTGGAGATGAGACTGGTCCGGTCGGTTGGGGATCATAGCTGGAGATGAGACTGGTCCAGTGCCGCCTTTGAATGGGGATCATAGCTGGAGATAGAACTGGTCCGGTTCATGTACTGCAGTGGCACTTTGAGAAGCCGGACGGGGACCAAGGATGGTTTAGTTTGGTATCTCCTTATGGTCCCCGGCCGGATCTTTAATTATACTATCTCTGAAATACCGGAAAGGTCAAACAAAAATAGACATGAAATTTGATAGACTTTGACATATTATACCTCATTTGGGGACAACTGCTTCAAATAGTTTTGTGGGAGACCATAGAGATTTTTTTTTAGATAACCATGCCCCTTTTTACTGTCTATGGCCCTTCCACCCACCCAGCCCTTACACACTACCTGAATGTGACATTGTGGTCAATCTGATGTCAAAACATCCCAGCGCCGTGTACAGAAAACCATCAGGAAGCGCTGCTTTGTGGAAAACGTCTATGGTGCATGCAAGATTTGCCAGCTCTTCCGAGAATCTGAAAGGTCTCCTTTTTTTCCTGAAGTATCCAGGGTGTTCTAGGAAAGTTGGCAAACATCTCCGAAACAAGATGATCAAGCGAGCAAAATAAGTCACATGCCAAGTGCAAAGTAAAAAGTCTGGTGTTATAATTCAAGTCATGTTATTAAAAATGTGGCCACAACTACTAGCGGTGAGAAAATTACAAAAAAAGTATACTCATCTTTTGTGCTCCGCCGTTCCAGCCCACTCGTGTCTTTTGTCCTCCTGCCAGCCTTCTGTTTATTTAGTTAAAGCAATGTTGTGCTATATACCTCAAGTGATCGCTGCAGCCAATCACTAGCCTTTGTTATTGTCGAGACAATTACTAGGTTAGAATATCAATTCCCTAATATAGAGTGGCCGTTGTGTGGCCAGTGAAGGCTCACATGACATTGAACATAGCTGGGGGCGGGCTTTCCCATGATACCTTGCATTTATCACATCACATGGTGTAGCACAGCCAATAAGAAGAAATTATCATAGCCAGTATAAAATCAGAGGCAGGGAATGCAGCAGCCATTTTATAGTGAATCTGGATTATCATAGCCGCATATAACGTTATTTGTTAATCTGTTTGGACAACATCTATGAGTGTCTAATGATATCCGTCTAAGAGTAACAATAGTGCCAAGTGATTTTTTGGGGGTTTTTTTGGTACAACCTTGAACAGTTTTTAAGCAACCCTCCACCCTTACATTGAAATATGACTATTTATTTGGCACTTATAGTCACCCTACCTAGTGCCCTCAATATTCCTCTTCTTCCTCAACAAAGAAAGGTTTTACAGTCCTCTTGCATGGAAGATGGCCACCACAATGGTATTTTGTGCACTCATTGTAGGTCTTCCATGCCTCCCTTACCTGTCCCTTGCTGTGAAGGCTTAATTTAGACTTACTACTTCACCATATGTCACTGGGGTGGCCATCTTGGCACTTCAAAAGTGAATCAAGAGACGTCCAAAAACACTTCAGAAAATAGACTTTAGGAAATAGTAGAGATGCCATGTGCCCATACTTGTAGGGTGACTATAGATGACAAATGTATAGTCACTTCTCAACTTTTCAGGGCCAGGGTGTCACAAGCAGGTTTGCAGGCATCACCATTTGTCATGGAGGTGTCAGGATCTGGGGACACTTCAGATTCCTGAACTCTGCCTGCTAACTTCCCTGATGTCTGTGATCAGCGCAGGGTGACTCGGGCAGCAACTCACAGACCTGTGGTTCATGGGAAGACTAGCAAGAGTTAATCAATGCTTGTTAGTCTCCTTGGTCATATGCTATGGGAAAGCCAGTCATGTTTGCTCTCCTCCTATATATGCTGGCTGGACGGTTCCTTATACTGCCAGCTATAGCTTGCCTATACTGGCCTGGAGAGGTGGATTTATCCAGGATTATTGGTGGTTGTGATATTATTGTTGTGTGCGGTTGTGGTGTTAACCCGTGTTGTCCTTTTGTTGCTGAACTTGTTCTTTTGATTTTCCCTTTATTTGCTCACTGTTTATTCCTGAGAGTGTGCAATGTGACTGAGTTTCGGTTATTCCTGTCTGTCTCATCTGTGTTTCCATCACATTCCTGCCCACTCCTTCCCTGTGGGGAGGAAGGGAGGAACAGAACAGCTTTACTTAGGGCTATAGTAAAGACTCCGGCATCTCCACCATCAGGGGTAACCAAAAGAACAGGGATACTCTTGGGTCCAATAGCGTGAGGAACGGCATAGTCCCTCGCTATCCCACAGTTACATTATGAGACAGGGTATATGTCTTTTTATGTGCCATGTGGCTTTGTCTTCACTACCAACCACTATTTCGCATATGGATGGTGTCTTTGTGAAGAACCATATTCTCCTCTAGGAGCAATATTTTAAAAAGGATTCCATCACTGTTTTATTTTAATAATAAGCCCCTCTTGGTCTGAAAATGAAATATATATATATATATATATATATATATATATATATACAGTACAGATTAAAAGTTTGGACACACCTTCTCATCTCTAGAACAACTGTTAAGAGGAGGCTTTGTGCAGCAGGCCTTCATGGTAAAATAGCTGCTAGGAAACCCCTGCTAAGGACAGGCAACAAGCAGAAGAGACTTGTTTGGGCTAAAGAACACAAGGAATGGACATTAGACCAGTGGAAATCTGTGCTTTGGTCTGATGAGTCCAAATTTGAGATCTTTGGAGCCAACCACCGTGTCTTAGTAGAAAAGGTGAACGGATGGACTCTACATGGCTGGTTCCCACCGTGAAGCATGGAGGAGGAGGTGTGATGGTGTGGGGGGGGCTTTGCTGGTGACACTGTTGGGGATTTATTCAAAATTGAAGGCATACTGAACCTGCATGCCTACCACAGCATCTTGCAGCGGCGTGCTATTCCATCCGGTTTGCGTTTAGTTGGGCCATCATTTATTTTTCAACAGGACAATGACCCCAAACACACCTCCATGCTGTGTAAGGGCTATTTGACTAAGAAGGAGAGTGATGGGGTGCTACGCCAGATGACCTGGCCTCCACAGTCCCCAGACCTGAACCCAATCGAGATGGTTTGGGGTGAGCTGTATCGCAGAGTGAAGGCAAAAGGACCAACAAGTGCTAAGCATCTCTGGGAACTCCTTCAAGACTGTTGGAAAACCATTTCCGGTGACTACCTCTTGAAGCTCATCAAGAGAATGCCAAGAGTGTGCAAAGCAGTAATCAAAGCAAAATGCGGCTACTTTGAAGAACCTAGAATATAAAACAAATTTTCATTCCACATGTGTTAATTCCTAGTTTTGATGCCTTCAATGTGAATCTACAATTTTCAGAGTCCTGAAAATAAAGAAAACTCTTTGAATGAGAAGGTGTTTCCAAACTTTTGGACTGTACTGTATATATATATATATATATATATATATATATATAAAGCATTTGCATGGTTGCATTCATGTACAATAAAGTTAGAAAAATACAATCATGTAGGGATCGGCCAACCCTCTGATGTGTATGGGTTTTACTCTATATGTGCCATAATTTTGATGCTAAAAAAAGATTTTATTTTGTCCTATTCAAATTTTTGTTAAAATATACAACAAATAAAAAAAAAAGTCTGCCTAACCGAAATTGCATATAAAGACATAACACAAAATACACTGAAAGTAACATCACGAGTACTCTGCTTTAATATTTCAAGATCACTTAAGTCCCACTGGGATGCTTGTTATTCTTATAAATGTTCTATCCTCTTCACTGGTCGATTATATACATTCATACCTAAGCTGCAATGCCCTGCACATGAGGTAAGAGACAGCTAATCAGGAGAACTATACTATATTTGTAATTAGAGGTATTTGATAATATTATTATTATTATACCTACTACATATTGTGAGAGGATCTTGGAGATGGGAATAATCCTTTAATGAGGTCGTCAACTACTTCAATATTGATGACCTTTTGTTAGGAAAGATTATCAATAACTGATCACTGTGGATTTAACATTGGCTCCCCCTTATTCCCACCCTCCCTTCCCCCACGGGCGCCCTAAATTTTATTTTTATGGACAGGAAAAAACAGTGTCCTATTTTTATAGACCATCTTGGAATTTGTGGACGGTTGACAATCGTACTCAGAAGTGGCCTCTACCAGTCTTCGGAGCTGTGCTGTTCCGCTCCATACCCTGATAATAGCTAATCAGTGCCGTGAATAGACCCCCACAATCTCATATTGACTACCTAACCTTAGCATAGGTCATTAGTATTAAAAGTAGTGGACAAACCTTTTAAATGCAGAGGCAAAAAAACATTGGTGCAACTTGTACAGCCACACAGGGGCCTAAGAGGTAAGAGGGGCCTATATTCACCGAAAGAAAGAGGAATTGTGCATTATGATGAGATATTGGACTGCAAAGTATTATTCTTGCACAGGGACCCTCTTCTCTCATTATCCGCCCCAGTGGTGTGATCCATATCACACAGCTCTTTTTGGGGAGCAGATTCTTTACAAATGTATGGCAGCAAATAAATGGTTAACACATACAATGTTGGGAATGATCACAATGCAGGGAAGTACATACAAGTATGCTAAGAAGGAAATCACCGGAAGCTCAACATGGGGTGACCGCTTCATAGGGAAATCGCTCTATAGGTAATTTAGTTGTTTTGTGTGAAGTTCATTACATTTTTTTCCATTAGACGATCAGTTTGCCTTTGTGTTATGTGTATATAGGTGTATATGTATATTCTGTATGTGTTATGTGTATATAGGAGTATGTGTTATGTGTATATAGGTGTATATGTATATTCTGCATGTGTTATGTGTATATAGGTGTATGTGTTATGTGTATATAGGTGTATATGTATATTCTGTATGTGTTATGTGTATATAGGAGTATGTGTTATGTGTATATAGGTGTATATGTATATACTGTATGTGTTATGTGTATATAGGAGTATGTGTTATGTGTATATAGGTGTATATGTATATACTGTATGTGTTATGTGTATATAGGAGTATGTGTTATGTGTATATAGGTGTATATGTATATTCTGCATGTGTTATGTGTATATAGGTGTATGTGTTATGTGTATATAGGTGTATATGTATATTCTGTATGTGTTATGTGTATATAGGAGTATGTGTTATGTGTATATAGGTGTATATGTATATACTGTATGTGTTATGTGTATATAGAAGTATGTGTTATGTGTATATAGGTGTATATGTATATTCTGTATGTGTTATGTGTATATAGGTGTATGTGTTATGTGTATATAGGTGTATATGTATATACTGTATGTGTTATGTGTATATAGGAGTATGTGTTATGTGTATATAGGTGTATATGTATATACTGTATGTGTTATGTGTATATAGGAGTATGTGTTATGTGTATATAAGTGTATATGTATATACTGTATGAGTTATGTGTATATAGGTGTATGTGTTATGTGTATATACTGTATGTGTTATGTGTATATACTGTATGTGTTATGTGTATATACTGTATGTGTTATGTGTATATAGGTGTATATAGGTGTATGTGTTATGTATATATACTGTATGTGTATGTGTTATGTGTATATAGGTGTATATAGGTGTATGTGTTATGTATATATACTGTATGTATATGTGTTATGTGTATATAGGTGTATGTGTTATGTATATATACTGTATGTGTATGTGTTATGTGTATATAGGTGTATATAGGTGTATGTGTTATGTATATATACTGTATGTGTATGTGTTATGTGTATATAGGTGTATATAGGTGTATGTGTTATGTATATATACTGTATGTGTATGTGTTATGTGTATATAGGTGTATATGTATATTCTGTATGTGTTATGTGTATATAGGAGTATGTGTTATGTGTATATAGGTGTATATGTATATTCTGTATGTGTTATGTGTATATAGGTGTATGTGTTATGTGTATATAGGTGTATATGTATATTCTGTATGTGTTATGTGTATATAGGAGTATGTGTTATGTGTATATAGGTGTATATGTATATACTGTATGTGTTATGTGTATATAGGAGTATGTGTTATGTGTATATAGGTGTATATGTATATTCTGTATGTGTTATGTGTATATAGGTGTATGTGTTATGTGTATATAGGTGTATATGTATATACTGTATGTGTTATGTGTATATAGGAGTATGTGTTATGTGTATATAGGTGTATATGTATATACTGTATGTGTTATGTGTATATAGGAGTATGTGTTATGTGTATATAAGTGTATATGTATATACTGTATGAGTTATGTGTATATAGGTGTATGTGTTATGTGTATATACTGTATGTGTTATGTGTATATACTGTATGTGTTATGTGTATATACTGTATGTGTTATGTGTATATAGGTGTATATAGGTGTATGTGTTATGTATATATACTGTATGTGTATGTGTTATGTGTATATAGGTGTATATAGGTGTATGTGTTATGTATATATACTGTATGTGTATGTGTTATGTGTATATAGGTGTATATAGGTGTATGTGTTATGTGTATATAAGTGTATATAGGTGTATGTGTTATGTATATATAGTTGTATGTGTTATGCATATATAAGTGTATGTGTTATGTGTATATACCGTAGGTGTATGTGTTATGTATATATAAGTGTGTTATGTGCATATAGGTGCATGTGTTATGTGTATATAGGTGTGTGTGTTATGTGTGTATATATGCGTATGTGTTTTGTATATAGGTATATGTGTCATGTATATATAGGTGTAAGTGTGTATATGTGTATGTGTTATGTGTATATAGGTGTATGTGTATATAGGTGCATGTGTTATGTGTATATGGGTGTATGCGTTATGTGTATATGGGTGTATGTGTTATGTGTATGTAGGTGTATGTGTTATGTGTATATACTGTAGTTGTATGTGTTATGTGTATTTAGATGTATGTGTTATGTGTATATGGGTGTATGTGTTATGTGTATTTAGATGTATGTGTTATGTGTATATGGGTGTATGTGTTATGTGTATATGGGTGTATGTGTTATGTGTATTTAGATGTATGTGTTATGTGTATATGGGTGTATGTGTTATGTGTATTTAGATGTGTGTTATGTGTATATAGATGTATGTGTTATGTGTATATGGGTGTATGTGTTATGTATATACAGTTAGGTCCAGAAATATTTGGACAGTGACACAATTTTCGCGAGTTGGGCTCTGCATGCCACCACATTGGATTTGAAATGAAACCTCTACAACAGAATTCAAGTGCAGATTGTAACGTTTAATTTGAAGGTTTGAACAAAAATATCTGATAGAAATTGTAGGAATTGTACACATTTCTTTACAAACACTCCACATTTTAGGAGGTCAAAAGTAATTGGACAAATAAACCAAACCCAAACAAAATATTTTTATTTTCAATATTTTGTTGCGAATCCTTTGGAGGCAATCACTGCCTTAAGTCTGGAGCCCATGGACATCACCAAACGCTGGGTTTCCTCCTTCTTAATGCTTTGCCAGGCCTTTACAGCCGCAGCCTTCAGGTCTTGCTTGTTTCTGGGTCTTTCCGTCTTAAGTCTGGATTTGAGCAAGTGAAATGCATGCTCAATTGGGTTAAGATCTGGTGATTGACTTGGCCATTGCAGAATGTTCCACTTTTTTGCACTCATGAACTCCTGGGTAGCTTTGGCTGTATGCTTGGGGTCATTGTCCATCTGTACTATGAAGCGCCGTCCGATCAACTTTGCGGCATTTGGCTGAATCTGGGCTGAAAGTATATCCCGGTACACTTCAGAATTCATCCGGCTACTCTTGTCTGCTGTTATGTCATCAATAAACACAAGTGACCCAGTGCCATTGAAAGCCATGCATGCCCATGCCATCACGTTGCCTCCACCATGTTTTACAGAGGATGTGGTGTGCCTTGGATCATGTGCCGTTCCCTTTCTTCTCCAAACTTTTTTCTCCCCATCATTCTGGTACAGGTTGATCTTGGTCTCATCTGTCCATAGAATACTTTTCCAGAACTGAGCTGGCTTCATGAGGTGTTTTTCAGCAAATTTAACTCTGGCCTGTCTATTTTTGGAATTGATGAATGGTTTGCATCTAGATGTGAACCCTTTGTATTTACTTTCATGGAGTCTTCTCTTTACTGTTGACTTAGAGACAGATACACCTACTTCACTGAGAGTGTTCTGGACTTCAGTTGATGTTGTGAACGGGTTCTTCTTCACCAAAGAAAGTATGCGGCGATCATCCACCACTGTTGGCATCCGTGGACGCCCAGGCCTTTTTGAGTTCCCAAGCTCACCAGTCAATTCCTTTTTTCTCAGAATGTACCCGACTGTTGATTTTGCTACTCCAAGCATGTCTGCTATCTCTCTGATGGATTTTTTCTTTTTTTTCAGCCTCAGGATGTTCTGCTTCACCTGAATTGAGAGTTCTTTAGACCGCATGTTGTCTGGTCACAGCAACAGCTTCCAAATGCAAAACCACACACCTGTAATCAACCCCAGACCTTTTAACTACTTTATTGATTACAGGTTAACGAGGGAGACGCCTTCAGAGTTAATTGCAGCCCTTAGAGTCCCTTGTCCAATTACTTTTGGTCCCTTGAAAAAGAGGAGGCTATGCATTACAGAGCTATGATTCCTAAACCCTTTCTCCGATTTGGATGTGAAAACTCTCATATTGCAGCTGGGAGTGTGCACTTTCAGCCCATATTATATATATAATTGTATTTCTGAACATGTTTTTGTAAACAGCTAAAATAACAAAACTTGTGTCACTGTCCAAATATTTCTGGACCTAACTGTATAGGTGTATGTGTTATGTGTATATAGGTGTATGTGTTATGTGTATAAAGGTGTATGTGTTATGTGTATGTAGGTCTATGTGTTGTGTATATAGGTGTATGTGTATATAAGTGTATGTGTTATGTGTATATAGGTGTATGTGTTATGTGTATGTAGGTCTATGTGTTGTGTATATAGGTGTATGTGTTATGTGTATGCAAATGTATGTTATGTGTGTATATAGGTGTATACAGTGGGTGATAGCGTCATATTACCGCCACTGTTAGCCGATGAAATGCATTCATGGTTTTCACTGATTGTTATATCTAGCTGCACCCACCACAAAAACAGCAAAAAAACAGCAAAAACCCTCTGTACTGCATTTGTCACGCGCCATACTGGGTTTGTTTTAAATGATGGGCAGGAGGTTTCTATAAATCCTGACACTTTGCCGGAACGGACGGATGCTGTGGTTTTTTTTTTAATTTGGAACATCAAAAATCACCCAAAACGCATTGTGGGAACTTAACAATTTTGCAAATGTTGTATTTAAAGGAAATAAATGTAAAAAAAAAACCCCCTCTCTCCATTGTTGCACAACTTAGTACGGTACTTGCTTTTCTTTACCTCCATGTAAGCAGGAAAATGTTGCATTCCTCGTGTTACACAACATTTCCATCATCAAATTCCAGTTGTGTGATTTGACTACAACTGGTGACGAAGCAGTAAAAACAAAGTAAAAAAAAGCCAACTCTAAAGAAAAGGTCTTACTATGCTTTTTGGTAGAATGGGCTACCAACAATAATTTGATCACAATTCATCTTATTAGTAAAACTCCTATTAATTAACCCCTTTACAAACGAGGATGTACTGATATGTCCTTGGTCACCTCCCTCCAGCAGCGAGCCTGTGCTAATACCCACACATGTCTGCTGATTTGATCAGCAGACATGTACGGCTAACAGGCCCAGGTGGATCTCTGATCCACCCATGCCTGTTAGCTCACGCTGTCAAACTCTGACAGCACGATTTAAAGAGCCATGGTGGGGATCGCGTAGTTCCCTGCCGCCATTGACGACTCCGTGCTGCAATCATGGGGTGCCAATGTGTTGTAATGACAGCGCGGGGTCAGATGATAACCCCTGATGCTGTCATGACTCACTTCCTGTGAGAGCCGACAGAGCGCCGGCACTCACAGGAGATCAGCATTTCTGCTGATCAGAGCCATGCAGCAGCATCGCTCTGATCAGGACAAGCGATTAAGGTTAATTCTCCCTTTTACTACTTACCCTTCCCAAATTTTTTCCTTGATCTTTCCCAGGTTTGCCCCCAATAAAGTTGTTCTTCCCTAATTTATCCTCCCTAACCCCGCCTTCCTTACCCCCTATATATACTAAATGGTTAATGTAAATATACTTATTCATAATGTAGTCGAACAAATTTATTAATGAAATTTATTCTGTTGTATTTGTTCAAATTTAAAATACAATAAAAATGATTGAAAATCAGGACAAGCGATTGGACTGTGCAGCCATAAAGTCCCCTGGGGGGGGGGGCTAGTAAAATCAATTAAAAAAAGTTTTAAAAAAAAAATCAGAAAAAAAATAAAAAACCTAAAAGTTAAAATCACCTCTTTTTTGCCCCCATTGAGAATAAAACAATAAAAAAAATAAAAATAGACTCATATGGCATCACTGTGTTCAGAAATGCCCGATCTATCAAAATATAAAATCAATTAATCTGATCAGTACACAGCATAGCCAAAATTATGTTTTTTTAATTGTCGCACCATTGCATTTAAATGCAATAACAGGAGATGGAAATATCATATCTACACAAAAACAATGTAATTAAAAACGTCAGCTCAAAACGCAAAAAATAAGCCATCATTGAGACCCAAATTCTGAAAAATGAGTACGCTACGGGTCTTGGAAAATTACATTAAAAACGCAATTTTTTTTTTTATTTTTCTTTTTTACAAACTTCTAAATTTTTTCCCCCAAGTTAGATAAAAGTACAACTATACATGTTTGGTATCTATGAACTCGTACTGACCAGGGGAACCATACTGCCAGGTCAGTTTTACCATAAAGTCAATATGGTAATTAAAAAACCTGAAAAACTATTGTGAAATTGCACTATTTTGCAATTTCATCGCACTTGGATTTTTTTCCCTTTTTCCAGTACATTATGTGGCAGAAGGAATGGTGTCGCTAAAAAGCCCAACTCATCCCGCAGAAAACAAGCCCTCATATGGTTACATTGATGGGAAAATAATAAAGTTATGGCTCTTGGAAGAAAGGGAGGAGAAAACGAAAAATGGAAAATTGCCTGTGGGTGAATGGGTTAAACCAAGGAACCCTTTTATTATACGCTCTTTATTTTAAAGAGGAATTTTATATATTTATTTTTTTTTTACTTATTAATTATTTTTCCCGGTTTGGTTTGACCTTGAAAAGTTGATCAGAATTCGGACTTTCCCAGTCATTCTTCACACCTCGGAATATCTGAGCTTTGTTTTGAGCACATCGCTGTATGCATTTCTGAAAGGTACAGACATTAGCCAGATACATCCGTCTATTCCATATACATTACAGATATACATTCAATGAAATGAATTATCGGTGACACAGAAAGGAACTATTGTGACTGCGGCTTTGCATAAATCATCCCTTACATTTAAACACTGTCTTATATAATCATCGCTGGGTCAGAAAGATTCTCATATATATTAAATTTACTAGAGAGGGAATGGAAAATATACTTTGCCCATCTCTATCTGCAGAATTTACTATCCACTTCAATCAATAAGATAATCCTATCACTAAGTGGCTGCTGAAACATGAGAAAGGCCATTGAAGCCTTGGGAAGTGATCAAATATGTTTTTTTTCTTCTAAGAATTGTACTGGTAAAACAAGTGCTGGGTGTATATTATAATCATACAGGCACAATGCTCACGCTGGCTTCCCCACACTTCTCCATGTGGGTGTCCTCGGCTTCCCCTTCCCGGTGTCTGTGGGTACCACACTGGTCCTCGAGAGAGTGCTTCTAGGGCATGCGCGCGCACCGCTGCCCTTCTCCGTGTCATTTCCAGGAAATGCCTCTGAGTCTATTGCTGAAAGGCAGTGGGTACTTAAGGCACTCTCCCACTAGGGGAGGTGCCTGAGCTATGCTATTAGGTAGTTAGTGGTTTGTTCCCTAGCCAACTAGTTGTCAGGTCCCCTTGTCCACTGTCCGTTGCCTAGCCAGTGTACATTCCCGTTTCCTTGCTCTGCTGGTACCCTGTTCCTGTCCATCTTCGTCGTACTACTTACCTCAGCCTTCCCAGTGGTCCATGTCTATACTAGTGACAGTGCCTCTCTGCCCTGGCCATGATATCAGCCTCAGCCGTCCCGGTGTTTTCTGTCTATACCAGTGACAGCACCTGTCCGCCCTGGCTGTGCTATCAGCTTCAGCCGTCCTGGTGGTTCCTGTCTATACTAGTGACTGTACCTGTCTGTCCTGACCGTGTTACCTGCCTCAGCCGTCCCAGTGGTCCCTGTCTATACTAGTGACACCGCCTGTTCACCTTGGCCATGCTATTAGCCTCAACCATCCCTGGGGTCCCTGTCTATACTAGTGACTGTACCTGTTCTTTCTGGCCTTGCTACCTGCCTTAGTCGTCACAACAGTGGTCCTTGTCTATACTATTGACAGTGCCTGTCCGCCCTGGCTATACTATCAGCCTCAGCCATTCCGGTGATTCCTGTGCCACCCCCGTGTCAGCAGCTGAGCTGCTCGGATCCGGGTTCTCAGTGGATCGAGGGTCTCCGGACCTGGGGGTTGTGTGGCCACTCAAATGAAGGGGGGGTATTTACAAGGGATTTTATAGAGTTCGTGATGCCACCCGTGGTATGTGGTAATTAGGAGTACCACCGCTGCAGTTGGAAGTACCTGGGGGTGATGGAATTGGGCAGCCAGGTGTTAGAACCCTCAACGGGTAGAGGGAATACCCCGGGACTCAGTGTTTAGAGAGGAAATGCCTTTAGTTGCAGGGGGTCACTATGGTACTCACTCAGTCCATTAAGCAGACACCGACAACTGGTAAACCAAGTCTCTGGACACCACTGCCGCTGAGGGGAGCTAGTTCGGGTCCCATCCCCAATGATGCTGCCTGGTGATCCATGACCTGCCTCCTGGCACTAAGTTTACTTCTTTGGTGGTCCTGGTAGTGTGAAACTCACCGGGTCCTGCTCCCCACTATGGCTAAGTGTGGGAGCTTGCTCTTAGGGCTCACGCTTGGGATTTTCTGGACCGTTTTGGATTGGAAAGTCGTATCCCCCTCGTTGCACTAGTGCCCCGATTTTGGAGCTGGTGGGAAAGAATCTTGAAGGCTCCGTTCTCCTCGGATAAATTATTGGGTTGCCTGAAGCTACTCCCTAACCTAGGGTCCACGTACCCCATCATGCCTCGGTCCCGGACCGGTGATCGTGCAAGACCGCTGGCTGTCCTCCTCGACAGGTCCGTGCCCCTTGCCACAATCCCCTGCGACCGGGGGTCCGACTCCTCTAGGCCCAGACCACCGTCTACCACCTAGATTGTTTCCCAGGAGCCCCACTTCTGACCTCCTCTCACTTTCACTCCACAGACTACTTTCTCTTGACACTCCTCACCTCCCCTCCCCAAACCCCCAGGTGGGCGACTCTATTCCACTCAAGCCGTCCACTGGTGTGTCTGGTGGGTGTGGTGCAGGGTGTATCTAGGATTTGATTAGCTGATGTAGGCAACACCATATGGTTAGGGACTCAAAACCAAAAAGGAGGTGGATACTGCACGGAAGGGCAGATTGTGCAATACCCTGTGACGACCCGATAGTCCAGGAGTGTCACATTCCTATCTATACTAGTGACTGTACCTGTCTGTCCTGGCCGTGCTACCTGTCTCAGCCATCATGGTGGTTCCTGTCTACACTAGAGACTCTGCCGGTTTTCTATATGTGTCCGTCCTTGCCCTGGGGGTCAGTTGGCATAGTCCTGGTCACTGCCCTTGGCGTGGCACCTGGGGTCAACCTAACGGTGGGTGCTTAGTCAAGCCCGTCCCACTTAAAGTGAAGTCCGGGGTCCCCCTGTGGTTCATTGGGTCCACTCCTGCTCGCTGCTCTACCATCTCCAGAGTCAAGCGTTACACTATGGATCAGTGTGCCATTAGTATGCTGTCCGTTTTTTGTAGACTGATAGGAGGAGCTGGAGAAACAGTATACAGTATTCTGGAATGCTGTATATAAGAGCCCACTGGTGATGGCCGCAGCTTATAGTCACCAAACCTGGTGACAGGTTCCCTTTAATTATCACACAAACAGAAGCGACTGAATAGAAGACGTTTTACAGCAGTAGTGATAAGCTCTTGGGGGAGGTAAAAGACTTGTTAGAAAGCTCAATACCATCATTATGTGTCTTGTCATACCTGGCATCACTCTGTGCAGTCAGTAGATGCTCAACTTGAGCGAATTGAGTTATTTTGCTTAGATGGTGAGTTTAGGAGGTAGGGAGAAGGGGAAGAAGTAGCGTACAAGTGGAGAAAGAAACAGAATGTTCCAGTAATATATATTACAAAGTTTCTAATAATTGCTTGTCTGACTGATTCATGCAAAGTTTGTGCAAAGAACAGTTTCATTTTTAAAGGGAGACTGTCAGCACAAATGACTGTGTAAACTAACACAGGCGCTCAGTACACCCTTGGCACAGCTGAGCAGTTCATTGTCCTTTTTTTCAGTTAAATAAATGCTCAAGCTTTATCAAGGTCTCTGCAATGCTGGATTTGATTTTTTTACCATTTAGACTTCTGAATATATAAATCTTTTAATATTCTGAACAGGGTAAGCATCAAAGATAATTTAGAATAGGAATAGCAAACCTCACAAAATTCTGATTCATCTCCTGTTTCCTTGTATTTTTATACAGTCATGGTTGAAAGTGTTGGCACCCTTGAAATTGTTCCAGAAAATGAAGTATTCCTCCAAGAAAATCAATTACACATATTTCGTTATACATGTTTATTTCCATTGTGTGTATTGGAACAACACAACAAAAGAGAAAAAAGGTCAATTGGACATAATTTCACACAGAAGTCCAAAAATGGGAGGGACAAAATTGTTGCCAACTTTTCAAAATTGTGGGTAAACAACTTTGTTTCAAGCATGTGATGCTCGTACAAACTCACCTGTGGCAAATAACAGGTGTGGGCAATATGAAAATCACACCTGAAATCTGATAAAAAGGGGAGAAGTTGACTCAATTTTTGCATTGTTTGTCTGTGTGCCACACCAAGTATGGAGAACAGAAAGAGGAAACGAGAACTGTCTGAGGACTTGGGAACAAAAATTGTTAAAAAATATCAACAATTTCAAGGTTACAATTGGGTCTCCAGAGATCTTGATGTTCCTTTGTCCACAGTGCGCAACATAATCAAGACGTTTACAACCCATGGCACTGTAGCTAATCTCCCTGGGCGTGGAAAGCAGAGAAAAATTGATAAAAAGTTGCAACACAGGATAGTCGATAATCAGCCCCAATCAAGTTCCAAACAAATTCAAGCTGTGCTGCAGGCTCAGGGTGCATCAGTGTCAGTGCAAAATATCCATAAAGAATTGAATGAAATTAAACACTATTGCAGGAGACTTAGGAGGACCCCCACTGTTGACATTGAGACATAAAATAGCTAGACTGCAGTTTGCCAAAATGTACGTAGGTAACCAAAATCCTTTTGGGAATGTGCCGTGTGGCGAGATGAAACCAAGATAGAGCATTTTGGTAAAGCACATTATTCTACTGCTAACTAAAAAATTAATGAGGCCTACAAAAGAAAAGACCAAAGTACCTACAGTCAGATATGGTGGAGTCTCAAAGATGTTTTGGGGCTGTTTTGCTGCCTCTGGAACTGGGTGCCTTGACTGTGTACAAGACATCATGAAATCTAAAGATTACCAAAAGATTTTGAGTTGCAGTGTAGTGCCCAGCGTCAGAAAGCTGTGTTTGCGTCCTAGGTCTTGGATCTTACAGCAGTATAATGACCCCAAACATATTTCAAGAAGCCCCCAGAAATGGATGGAAAGAAAGCGCTGGAGAGTTCTGAAGTGACAGCAATGAGTCTGGATCCAAATCCCATTGACACCTGTGGAGAGATCTTAAAATGCTGTTGGGAGAAATATGAGAGACCTGGAGCAGTGTACAAAAAAGAGTCCAAAACTCCAGTTGAGCAGTATAAGAAGCTTGTTAATGGTTTTAGGAAGCCATTGATTGCAGTTATTTATTATAAAGTGTGTGTGCAACCAAATATTAAGTTGAGGGCGCCAACAATTTTGTAGTTTTGTGTGAAATTATGTCTACAATTTTTCTGTGTGTTGTTCCAATACACATAATGGAAAAAAAACTTGTGAAACTGCAATCATTTTCTGGGACAATTTCAAAGGTGCCAACACTTTCGGCAATGACTGTATAATCTGACCTACTTTAAGACGCTTCTTCTCCAGCTAATTATCTACTTATCATTATTATCCAATACATTCATTACGGTAAAGGCCAGTTTACACGCTGCAATATCGGTATCGATATCGCTAGCGAGCGTACCCGCCCCCGTCAGTTGTGCGTCACGGGAAAATCACTGCCCGTGGCGCACAACATCGCTTACACCCGTCACACGGACTTACCTTCCCTGTGACGTTGCTGTGGCCGGCGATCCGCCTTCTTTCTAAGGGGGCGGCTCGTGCGGCGTCACAGTGACGTCACACGGCAGCCGTCCAATAACAGCAGAGTGGCAGTGATGAGCGGCCGGAATATCCCGCCCACCTCCTTCCTTCCTCATTGCCGGCGGCCGCAGGTGAGGTGATGTTCCTCGTTCCTGCGGTGTCACACGTAGCCATGTGTTCTGCGCAGGAACGACGAACAACCTGCGTCCTGCAACAGCAACGATAATCGGGAAAGGAACGAAGCGTCAACGATCAACGATAAGGTGAGTAATTTTGATCGTTAACAGTCGTTCCTGCGTTTCACACGCAACGACATCGCTAACGAGGCCGGATGTGCGTCACACGAATTAAATGACCCCAACGACATCTCGTTAGTGATGCCGTTGCGTGTAAAGCGGCCTTTAATGTTATATTATCAACTTTTCCAAAAAGATATAGGTCTATTATAGAATTAACGAGGCTAAGGTCCGATCACTGATTAGGATTCTTTTCTCCTCTTTACGAGACGGAACATTACTGATTCTGTCATGATTCCGCTGATAATTAATATCCAGATCGTTTTCTTTATTATTCAGAAAGAAGAGTGAAACAAAAGTCAAGTGACAACTACTTAACCGCACTCATTAACGCTGGAAATCTTACCCGGCTAACATCAACACTGGACGTGTTAATCTTTTGAAAGCCTTAAAGAAAAATGAGTAATACGTGTTTGGATTTCTTTGGACTTCCTGGAAAGGACTAAAGTTAAACATCAGAGGAAAACATCACAGTGAGACTATTATTTGCCGGATTGCTTTGATTTTTGTAACTATTGGATTACCACTCGGTACATTTCTACAATCCGCATGTTTATATCTTCGTATTCGGTTCAAGAAACACAGGATTTCTGTTACAGGATTTTGGATTATTATCAACCGGAAGTGAGAGACGGGTTATTATAATGTGCAAGTTGCTGGTCGGTAAATGTTTCCTTCCATTTGTGGGGTAAGAAGAAAGGAATACCCAGTAAACGTCTCATAAATCTAGACTAGTTGGGGAGAGTCCAGTATTCTAAAGATTTTCATAATGACTTTGGATAAAGTTTCTCAGGGAAAAACAACCATCAGGCTCCAGATAGGTCTATGTCGGGAGGCGTATCATCTACACCCAAGTGAGACCAATTATGTGACACTGAAGAGACTCGCCATGGACCTTGTCGAAAAGAAGGTAGGTGCCTTTTTTCATAATTAAAGCTTTGGTGGTATTTAAAGAAGTTGTCCAGTTACCAAAATTGATTTTTTTTTTCTCATAAATCTGGCAAATATGTGCCTCTCCACACATCTATCATGTTATTTTAGCAATATTACCTTTTATTGTGCTCTAGCAGCACATCCTCATATATGGCTCCAGCTCTGATGGAGTTAATCACTCTCTTGACTTCCTGGGATCAGTTACTACAACTTCCATAATCCTTTGCAATAACTAGCAATCTCTCACACCCACTCTGAGCTCCACCCAAACTGTTCCCTCCCCTCCTTCCTGTGTGCACTGCCTAATCATGGTAATAGAGCTTTTATCATTTATCACTAACTGTCTCCACTCTGGGACTTGTTGTGCAGGTGACCGGATAATACATGTCACTAACTTGATCCACTCTGTGACTTCTGCGGCATAGTACCAAGTTTCTCCACTCTCACCTGCACAACAAGTCCCAGAGTGGAGACAGTTAGTGACATATAGCATCCGGTCACCTGCACAACAAGTCCCAGAATGGAGACAGTTAGTGACATGTAGCATCCGGTCACCTGCACAAGTCCCAGAGTGGAGACAGTTAGTGACATGTAGCATCCGGTCACCTGCACAAGTCCCAGAGTGGAGACAGTTAGTGACATGTAGCATCCGGTCACCTGCACAAGTCCCAGAATGGAGACAGTTAGTGACATGTAGCATCCGGTCACCTGCACAAGTCCCAGAGTGGAGACAGTTAGTGACATGTAGCATCCGGTCACCTGCACAAGTCCCAGAGTGGAGACAGTTAGTGACATGTAGCATCCGGTCACCTGCACAAGTCCCAGAGTGGAGACAGTTAGTGACATGTAGCATCCGGTCACCTGCACAAGTCCCAGAATGGAGACAGTTAGTGACATGTAGCATCCGGTCACCTGCACAAGTCCCAGAGTGGAGACAGTTAGTGACATGTAGCATCCGGTCACCTGCACAAGTCCCAGAATGGAGACAGTTAGTGACATGTAGCATCCGGTCACCTGCACAAGTCCCAGAGTGGAGACAGTTAGTGACATGTAGCATCCGGTCACCTGCACAAGTCCCAGAATGGAGACAGTTAGTGACATGTAGCATCCGGTCACCTGCACAAGTCCCAGAGTGGAGACAGTTAGTGACATGTAGCATCCGGTCACCTGCACAACAAGTCCCAGAGTGGAGACAGTTAGTGAAATGTAGCATCCGGTCACCTGCACAAGTCCCAGAGTGGAGACAGTTAGTGACATGTAGCATCCGGTCACCTGCACAAGTCCCAGAGTGGAGACAGTTAGTAACATGTAGCATCCGGTCACCTGCACAAGTCCCAGAATGGAGACAGTTAGTGACATGTAGCATCCGGTCACCTGCACAAGTCCCAGAGTGGAGACAGTTAGTGACATGTAGCATCCGGTCACCTGCACAAGTCCCAGAGTGGAGACAGTTAGTGACATGTAGCATCCGGTCACCTGCACAAGTCCCAGAGTGGAGACAGTTAGTGAGATGTAGCATCCGGTCACCTGCACAAGTCCTAGAGTGGAGACAGTTAGTGACATGTAGCATCCGGTCACCTGCACAAGTCCCAGAATGGAGACAGTTAGTGACATGTAGCATCCGGTCACCTGCACAAGTCCCAGAGTGGAGACAGTTAGTGACATGTAGCATCCGGTCACCTGCACAAGTCCCAGAATGGAGACAGTTAGTGACATGTAGCATCCGGTCACCTGCACAAGTCCCAATCTGGGACTTGTTGTGCAGGTGAGAGTGGAGAAAGTGGGTCCAATGCAGCAGAAGTCACAGACTGGAGCAAGATAGTGACATGCAGCACACTATGTGTCGGGGCAGAGCATGTCACTAACTGTCTCCACACTGGAACTTGTTGTGCAGGTGACAGAGTGGAGCAGACTGGTCCCATGCAGCGTCCGGTCACTTGTGCTGCTGTAGGAGCACATGATCACGCTGCCGACACCGCAGGCTCTCCTGACAGCTGAGAACAGCGGGCGGATAGTGTGATCACATACTTACGTGACAGGGGTGATTTCAGCAGAAGAAGCCCCCCCCCCCCTGTACTCCACACTGGTGCCCCGTACCTCCCACATCTGACGGATGCTAAGCGCGCGCTCTGTCTTCACCCCTCCACACTGTGCTATCCTCCGGATCCTCCTCTCGATGCTGGGCTGTGACGTGCGGTAGTCACCGCCAACAGCCCAGTTAATCACTGAGAGTGGCACCTGCATCCTCTGACGTAAGCGTCAAGTTTGAGAGCCTGGAATTGACGGGACGTAAGAGGATACCAGGGGGTCATGTGACAGGCACTGAGCTGCAGGATAGCGTCGCTCAGTGCCAGAACTGGAAATAGAAGCCAATGAAGAAAACGCCTATAATGGTAAGTGGAACTCATAGAGAAAATAAAAAAAAATGGGTGAACCACCCCTTTAATCCCGACAAATATATGTGGTCTATGGTTATCTTCCCTATATACTTTAATAATAATAATTTGATATATATAGTCCCAATATATTCCACAGCAGTTTACAATTCAAAGCGGACATGTACAGACAATATCAGATATTACAGAATAACACAATTCAACAGAAAATAATAGGAGTGAGGGTCCCACTTGCAACACTACTGCCATGCTCGGACTAGGGGAGGTCCGGCGTGAGGCCAAAAACACAACTAAAGAGGGGAAATACAATGACAAACAAGGAGTACACCGGGGACACTTTAACAACGGTGAGCCCTAGCGCTAGTGAGAGGGAAGATGGGCACTTCCTCGCTCACCTGCCGCTGTATCCTGTACTCCTAGCCAGTTCCTATACAGGTTTCTCACCTGTCACCGAGCCAGAACCTGAACCCCTGAGATGACCCTAAAATAGTCCCTGGCTAGGGAGTAAGTAGGTAAGGATTACTAGTCTTGTACTGAAACAACACACTGGGAAAGGAAGACAGAGGGAAAACACAACAACAGACTGATGCAGTCAGCACCAGGACTGCAGACACAACAGCAACTCGAATAGAGGGTAACAGCAGCTCCTTCCACCTTGAAGACCAGAAGCCAAATAAATCAAGAATAACCGGCACCCTCTCCTGGTAGCAGAAGGTATATAAAGGGACTGTGAGTTGTCCAAAATGGAAACCCCTGATCAGGCGTCTGAGGCTCTAACCCTCTCTATGCAAAAGAAAACTACATTTAAATAGCAGCGTCTCACCAGGTAAAGTGAGACTCAGACCCAGAAATCTCTTACAGCAGAGAGACGACCATGACAACTACATTCTATTAGGGGAGGAACAAAAGGTAAATGGTAAAAAGTGCTTGTATTGTATGGTCCAGCCCATCAATATAAAAAATAGGAAATTCAAAAAATGCTGCATGAACCAGTAGCCAGCCAGTATGTACAAGTACAAGTGCTATTAAATGCATGGAGGGTCTAAACAGATGATACAAATGACCAGATTTGGAATTAGATTTTGTAAGGGTAAAATACAAATAGTTCGATGAGTGAGGTGAGGTGATAGGCCAGTCTAAAGAAATGCATCTTTTGGGCATTCTTAAATCTGTGGGTATTGCGAATTAAGTAAATTGTTCTTGGTAGTGCGTTCCAGAGAATTGGCAAAGCTCTCAAGAAGTCTTGGAGGTGGGAGCGGCAGGTTTGGTTTATAGAGGATGTCCGTCATAGGTCATGGCCAAATGGAGGGTACGAATAGGGTGATCAGGATGAGGGAGGAGATGTAGGGCAGTGCAGAACTGTGGAGCGCTTTGTGGGTGAGACTGATAAGTTTCTATTAGGCTCTGTAGAGGATTGGCAACCAGTGTAATGACTGGCACAGGGTGGAGGCATCAGTGTAGCAGTTGGAAAGGAATATGATCCTGGCTGTGGCATTCAGGATGGATTGGAGAGGGGACAGTTTAGTAACAGAGAGTCCGATTAGTAAAGAGTTGTAATAGTCCAGACAAGAATGAATATGAGCGACAGTAAAGGGTGCTTTACTTGCTGCGATAACCGTAACGATATATCGTCAGGGTCACGTCGGTAGTGACGCACATCCGGCGCCGTAACCGACATCGCAGCGTGTAACACATATGAGCGATGATCAGCAAGCACAAAAACGTGAAAAATCGTTGCTCGTTGACACGTCGCTCATTTCCATAATATTGCTGCAGCGACAGGTATGATGTTGTTCATCGTCCCTGCGGCAGCACACATCGCTATGTGTGACACCGCAGGAGCGCCGAACATCTCCTTACCTACCTCCACCAACAATGAGGAAGGAAGGAGGTGGGTGGGATGTTATGTCCCGCTCATCTCCGCCCCTCCTCTTCTATTGGGTGGCCGCTTAGTGACGCTGTAGTGACGTCTCGGTGATGCCGAACGCACCTCCCCCTTGAGGGAGGGATTGTTCGGCGGTCACAGTGACGTCGCTGACAAGGTATGTGCATGTGACGCTGCTGTATCGATAATGTTCCCTACGGCAGCGAGCACCACATATCGTGCCACCGACGGGGGCGGGTGCTATTGGTCGCGACATCACTAGCAATAGCTAGCGATATCGCAACGTGTAAAGCACCCTTAAGAGTTTTTGCAGCGTCAACTGTAAGAAAAGTTTGAATTATAGAGCTGTTTTTGAGGTGTAGGTGACATGAGCAAGTGAGTGATCGGATATAGGGGGCGAAGGACTGATCTGAGTCAAATATAACCCCAAGACAGTGGACGGGCAGCTGGAGAGTAGTGGTCGAACCACAAATGGTAATGGTAATATTGGGATCATGCAGATTAGTAGATGGAGGAAACACAAGAAATTCAGTTAATTTAGTGCAGTGTTCCCCAACTCCAGTCACCAAGAGCCACCAACAGTGCATGTTCAACGTTTCAAGATTTCCTTAGTATTACACAGGTGATAATTTAATTACCTGCACAGGGGATATTCCATCATCTGTGCAAGTAAGGAAATCCTGAAGGCATGCACTGTTGGTGGGGACTGGAGTTGGGGAACACTGCTTTTGAGAATGCCCTGAAAAAGAGACATGCTCCATACATACAGTACAGTGTTTTGAGTCTACCATATTCAGGCACCAAATGGTCACATTTTAATCAAGAATCCACTGATGAGTAAGGAATTGCAAATTTACTTCATCTTTCTTTTTGGCAACAAAACATGTTCTTCTCCACATCTGGACTTAACCTACTGCTGACTTCTCTGAAGTTAAAGGGGTTATCTGGGCTTTTCTGTACAATTTATGTTTGGATTTAGGCTGCAAAATGCTGACAGTTTGTCATATACTGTTGAGGAGAGCCATAAGATGAAATACTTAATTAACCTCTGGACATAGAGCACTGTGAGAAGTGTGTTCAATTAAATCAATTCTCTATACATAAGCCAGTCAGTCTTCAGAGGAACCCAAGATGGCCCCCGATGACATCACAGACCCTACCATCAGCATGGAACCACCAGATGACGTCCCTACCATCACCATCACCATGGATCCATCCAATGACATCATAGACCTGCCTACGATGACACCCACCAATCAGCTCATGGACTAACACATTGTTCAACCCACTGACCAATGGACACATCCAAGAATGCTCACTGTAGAGCCGACCATGCCCCTTTCCTAGGTTATATAAAGGCATGATCTTGAATAAATCATGCAGAGCCTGGGCCGACTTTTGTCGAGGAAAGATGAATATCCAACAGTGTGTCTGATCTCATTTTTCTAGCATCCACTCGATCCACACCAGTTAGAATCAGGCAGTAGGCAACTTGTGGAACTTTGTAAGAGTTCACCCTAACAATACTCCCTGTCAGCATTCTTCACCATTGTCTAGATACAAAACCTGTATGGAGAGAAGGTATGCACACCAGTGACTATGTAAGGGGAATACATGTAATAGCAGAAACTGCTGTGTGAATACTGACTTGAAAAATCCAATAGCTATATGTAAGAGTGAAAATGTGAAAAATGGAATCTGCATTACTGCCATGATCATATGAATCAAGAGAAATTTAGCTACTGAATTGATCAATGCAATAGAGCCCCAACACTACGCCAAAGTATTTCTCTACGTTGGGGTCCCTAGCTTGTGTGTGTCCTCTCATGCAGTTAAAAAACTTACCGTGTATGGGAATCTGAGACCCAGGCTATATATGCGTATAATGTGGACTGGCAATAGGTGTGGTGGGGCCGGGTTCACAAACGAAAGACTACAAATCAATCAAGAAATAACGTCTGGAACACCATTCTAAGTCTGAACTGGGTGCAGACTCAGAATGGTGTTCCAGACGTTATTACTTGATAGATACAAAACCTGGGCATGTGACCAGCTCATTCCTGATTCTGCAGGAGCTGCGCAGACCCCGACTTGTGTTTTTCTGTCTGGAGTCTGGTTGTAACTTCACAACTCTCTCCATCTGTGTGAATGCTGATTGATCTGAGTTGCCCAATCAGCCATATAGAGTGACCAATGCGGTTGTGCTGGGCACCGGCCGCCAGACATCAGACGGAGGTGAGGCAAGGAGACAGCGCCCCTCACTGAACGTTTCGTGCCTGCCATCTCACACCATCACGCTGCCTAATGGAGCGCAATATGAACTTGGGACAACATCCACTCTCTCACTTGCTGTGATCCCACCACCCTGCTGCAGATTCAGCCTGGGCCTGTGACAATGTGGGTGATGCAGACTATAATAGACAGATCCCTGGATATCAGCTGAGTGAGTAGAAGCCCACTGCTTTATAGTGTGTGAAATGTCACTCAGCAGGGACACAGGACAGGGGTGTGAGGGGGTGTAGAGGGCCTACATTACTCTCCAGTTAGTAAGAGAAACGTGTGCAGCTATTAAGGGGTGGGGGAGAACCTGCAGAAACGTATACTTGAATTAGGGAGAGAGGGGTATTTTATTGGGATCATATGAATATATATATATATATATATACATATACATATATATATATATGCAGTTGGGGGGCTTTGTTTTACTGCAAGGGGTGATGTACATACAGTACAGACCAAAAGTTTGGACACACCTTCTCATCTCTAGAATAACTATTAAGAGGAGACTTGGTGCAGCAGCCTTCATGGTAAAATAGCTGCTAGGAAACCACTGCTAAGGACAGGCAACAAGCAGAAGAGACTTGTTTGGGCTAAAGAACATAAGGAATGGACATTAGACCAGTGGAAATCTGTGCTTTGGTCGGATGAGTCCAAATTTGAGATCTTTGGATCCAACCACCGTGTCTTTGTAGAAAAGGTGAACGGATGAACTCTACATGGCTGGTTCCCACCGTGAAGCATGGAGGAGGAGGTGTGATGGTGTGGGGGGGGCTTTGCTGGTGACACTGTTGGGGATTTATTCAAAATTGAAGGCATACAGAACCAGCATGGCTACCACAGCATCTTGCAGCGGCGTGCTATTCCATCCGGTTTGTGTTTAGTTGGACCATCATTTATTTTTCAACAGGACAATGACACCAAACACACCTCCAGGCTGTGTAAGGGCTATTTGACTAAGAAGGAGAGTGATGGGGTGCTACGCCAGATAACCTGGCCTCCACAGTCACCAGACCTGAACCCAATCAAGATGGTTTGGGGTGAGCTGGACCGCAGAGTGAAGGGAAAAGGGCCAACAAGTGCTAAGCATCTCTGGGAACTCCTTCAAGACTGTTGGAAAACCATTTCCGGTGACTACCTCTTGAAGCTCATCAAGAGAATGCCAAGAGTGTGCAAAGCAGTAATCAAGGCAAAAGGTGGCTACTTTGAAGAACCTAGAATATAAGACATATTTTCAGTTGTTTCACACTTTTTTAAGTATTTCGTTCCACATGTTTTAATTCACAGTTTTGATGCCTTCAATGTGAATCTACAATTTTTAGAGTCGTGAAAATAAAGAAAACTCTTTGAATGAGAGGGTGTGTCCAAACTTTTGGTCTGTACTGTACATAGGAGCCACATTGGAGTATAATTACATGTATCCATTGTAGTAAAATGACACCCTCATTAATTAATTAATTAGCTATATTAATTAATTATCTTATTGCTGAGAGGAAGCTATCTCTAGATAGACTCTCATAGTATGTAATATTACATGGCAGCCGATAAAATAAATTACTGTCCATAGAAATCCTAGACAGATCAGCATGTTATAGTGGGAGTTACTCCTTTAAATGGGCTCTGTTCACCAAGTGTAAAGGCAAAGAACCTTATTCCAGTGATGTGTCACTTACTGGGCTGTTTGCTGCAATTTTAGCATAATCCATGTTTACTCTGTTTCCTGCAGATCCACCAGTTCTCTGAATGGAGCGCTCTGTATAACCACTGATTGGCAGCTTTCTGTGTACACTGTACATAGGCAAAAAGCTGCCAGTCAGTGGGGGAGGGGGAGGTTTTACAGAGGTCATGAATATGGAAGACTACATAGCATTTCACTTGTTTGACAACTATGGCAGGACCAGTGAAAAGTCTATAATAGTCTTAATCGGGTATATGGACAACCCCTTTTACAAGCTTGGTATTAAAGGGAACCTGTCACCAGATTTGTCCCTTATAACCTGCAGCCACCACCAGTGACCCCTTATATATAGCATTCTAAAATACTGTATAAACGAGCCCAGGATGCTGTGTAGAACTTAAAAAAAGAGTTTTTATTATACTCACCTACGGGGCGGAGTAGTCCGGTCCGTTGGGTGTCTCTGGTCTGGGTCCGCCACCTCCTAATTGCTTGCTATCGCCGTCCTCCTTCCCAACTATGTGTGGATGATGCACACTACATCATCCACACAGTGTCCTCCATTGCACTCCTGAGCACGTGCACTTTGAAGGTAGATCAAAGTGTTGTGGTGCGCAAGTGTGGGTGGTCTTTGACCTTTCCCTGTGCCTACGCATTACAGGACTTTGGGGCAGAGAGCGGTATGCAGTTGTCGCGGGCGGGGAGGAGGGTATCAGCACACTACGCTCACCCCTTCTGCTCGGGTCCGGCGGCCGCTGCTCAGTGGTGGCTCGAGCTGTAAGCCGGATCCCGGGGGTTTCTCAAGCGGCACTCCTCGCCCGTGAGTGAAAGGGGTTTGTTGGGTGTGGGGATTGTTTATAGTCCGTGACGCCACCCACGGTTGTGGTGATTTCACCACCGCTGCTTAATACGGGGATCCCGGGGATGGTGATGCGGAGCAGCCAGGTGTTGTGTTGCCCCTCCGTGGGTAGGGGTTGGTGATCCCGGGGCCCGGTGACGGTTTGGGAGGTGCAGGGCCTGGTGGGCGCAGGGACGCGGGGGCAGCGCTGTGCCTTGCGGCACTGTGGTACTCACTCAGCCTGAGACGTTGACACAGTTTGTACGGTAAACCAAACGGCTGGTAAGACGGTCCCACGGACGGCTGCAATTGCTCTCCCAGTAGGTGACGGTGATGTCCCTCTTCCTTGCACCTTGTGTACTTGTTGGTTGCGATGGGTCCCCACCGGTAACCCGCTCCCCGGCTTCAAGCTGGGCCAGAGGAGCTCTACTCTTTGCCCGCAGGCGCTGGCCCTCAGAAACTGGTGCCGTGGCGGTGGCGGTGTCTGTGTTGTACAGGTTGGGCTGTTGCCTTCACTCGGGTCTTGGTTGTTGGGGGATCTACGTCCCCTTCACTGACGGATTCAGCAATTTACGGCGACTCCAAGCCTTGCCGGGGTCCGAGAGGCCCCTGCCCTGGTGCTGACTGTCCTTCGGAACACTGCTCCAGACCACCGGGCACACAGCCTACGGGGTCCTTCCAGGAACTTAAACGGTCCCCCTCCAGACAGTCACCGCCGTTGCTGACCTTGCTGACCTGTCCTGCACACAGCTGGACTTCCAGGCTTTCTCTCTCCGTCACCACTCTTGCTTTCCTCCTTTACCACCTTACTCCGCTTCTACTTTCACTAGCTGTTTACTTTAGCCCTGCCTGGGCTACTCCTCCACTTCCTCCTCCCTGACTAGACTGCCTGGTTTCTCCCGCCTCCAGAGCTGTGATCTCCTTGGTGGGTGGAGCCAACCGCCTGGCCCACCCCCTGGTGTGAATCATCAGCCTCTGGAGGAAGGCAACAAGGATTTTTGGTTCAGCTTTGATGTGCCTACCTGGGATGTGGGGTGTGGTGGTGTGTGACCTGTGTCCCCTGGCTTGCCCAGGGCGACACATTCCCCCTTAGCAAAATGCAGACCGTCCGCGGGCTGCCGTCCTACACCGGTTTTATTTTTCTGTAAAAAGGGATAACAGGGTTAAACATAACATATTCACATTTTTAATAACTCTTCCCAAAATGGGAGGCACATTTCCTTTAACGTTGCATAACGGTTTACGGTTACGGTTTCCGCTCTCTCCCACCCAAGCAACCTGGCCCTGATGCTGCCCCTAAAGCCCAGGCAGCACCCCTTGACCCACAGTCCAGCACACGGTACCCGAGCGGGATCTGTCCTTCCCTCCAGAGGGTAGCCACCGGTTCCTTTGGTGGCTGGGCCCCAGCCTGCTCTGCTGAGGGCCCTCCCTCCAACCTGCCTCTCCGGAGGCGGCATTGCGGAAAACGGTAACGGCAAACAACATATTTACAAGCCACTTACGTCTGTGGGTGCCCTGCAAGTTCACGGGCTTGTCCATGGATAGTTCCCATGCAAAAACTTTTTAACGGTCCCCACGGGGACAACGGTGCCGGCTCCGGCCGGTTCAATCACAAGCAAATCAGGTGAAACTTCGTTTAATCATCTTTCTCATTGGCAGAACTTTCAAACTTTCAACTTTTCAAACAGGTGGTCCCAACGGGGACTGGATAACGGTGCTCCGCTGCCTTTTGCGGCTCAACAGTCCATTCTCACTCGTGGGGCTCTAGTGCCACCTTCACATGGTGCACCGCTCTGGACCCCAATGGTAGCTCGCTGCAGGCGATCTTCTTCCATATTCATGCGGGCATGCACATCCGCTCTACACCCCTCTCGGGCATCGATCTCCCTGCGCAGCTGCTGTTGCCGCCGCTCCCAGCCGGGAGTACTTTCTGGTTGCTCCGGTTCAGCGTGTGCGGGGGACGGACCCAGCCAGAGTCCCTCCATGTCGGCTACGACCGGCACCTTCAGTAATGAGGGACCCCGCTGTGACATGGCCTCCTCTGCCTCCTGGCAGCTGCATCCCCGCCGTGCCTCCGGTGCATCTTTGCTGACGGGCTCAGCCTTTGGCTTCTTCCATAGAAGCGGTTCAGGGTGGTCATGAGCTTCTGCTGCAGGTCGATCCGCCGGGGCGGATTGGCAGGGTACCGCTACCGGTGGTGGTGGTAGTGGGCCTAGTGGCGGGGTAGCAGCAGCTAACGCGGGTAGCGGGAGAGGCAGCAGGGTGAACGGGTGTAGGCCGGGCCCCTCAGCCGCAGCTGCCGATCCCTCAGGAATACAGGGACGTGGGTCTCTTACCCGTTCCTCCAAATCTTCCTCCACCTCGCATCTCCGCATAGCAGCCACCACTTCCACCATGTCGGCCTCCCACTCCTCCAGGAGGAGTTGCATATGGGCCTGCAGACGGCTGCTTAGCTGGGCGGTCCGGACTTCCACCCACGCCGCCATGCCGGGCGCGGGGACCACGGTGTTGTTGGTCGGACTCAGCATCTTTAGCAGCGGCCTCTTCCAGGAACCAATAAATGCCCGCAGGGTCCTGGCGTCCCTGCTTCCATAGCCGCGCTCACATGCGGCCAGCCGCCATTTCGTCCCCCTTAGCTCTCTCCGGCCCCTCCTCTCTCGGGGCGGGGTTTTGGCCTTCGCGCCTCTACTGCTCGAGAAGACGCTCGAGCGGGAACTTTTCGCGCCAAAGATGGCGGCTTCTGAAATTTTTCTGCCGGATACCTCCGGCGGTAACAAGGCGCACCTCTACCAGACGGCAGAGCGGTAAGATCCTGTTCGTGACGCCAAGTTGTCGCGGGCGGGGAGGAGGGTGTCAGCACACCGCGCTCACCCCTTCTGCTCGGGTCCGGCGGCCGTCGCTGCTCAGTGGTGGCTCGAGCTGTAGGCCGGATCCCGGGGTTCTCGAGCGGCACTCCTCGCCCGTGAGTGAAAGGGGTTTGTTGGGTGTGGGGATTGTTTATAGTCCGTGACGCCACCCACGGTTGTGGTGATTTCACCACCGCTGCTTAATACGGGGATCCCGGGGATGGTGATGCGGAGCAGCCAGGTGTTGTGTTGCCCCTCCGTGGGTAGGGGTTGGTGATCTTTTTGGTTCAGCTTTGATGTGCCTACCTGGGATGTGGGGTGTGGTGGTGTGTGACCTGTGTCCCCTGGCTTGCCCAGGGCGACACACATTCGCAGGAGGACAATGGAGGAGACTGTGTGGATGACGTATGACATATCAGCCATACGAAGCAGGGAAAGAGGATGGTGATTGCAAGTAGAGAGGAGGCACCTAGAGATGCCATCAGGCCCGACCACCCCACAGGTGAGTATAATAAAAGATCTTTTGTACATTCTACAGAGTGGCCTTGGCTCTTATATACAGTATTCTAGAATGCTGTATATAGGGGCTCACTGGTGGTGGCCGCAGCTTATAGGGGACAAATCTGGTAATAGGTTCCCTTTAAAGGCCTGTTTTTGTATGAGAGATTCTGATGACAACATGCCCAAATCGCCAAGTACAACAATCTCTAACCCTTAACTTGCTTAAATAGTTGTGGCTCCGCGTGTATATGTGATGACATCAAAGTAATAATAACCACAAATACCACGGTATTGCTTCAGAAAGAGAAATTACTATTTATCCCCCAGTGTATGAAGACATGCATTATTAAAGTTGTCATGATGTAAATGTTGGCAGAGAATTGGTCCTTTCTCTGAGGCTTTGTGCAGATGGCACTGTTACAGTTCTCTGCATGAATCTTCTATATTTATAGCCACAGATGGGATCGGATCTTGTTGTTTGACATCAGGTTATTGATGGCAATAAGTTGCATGATATTTTTGTACTTTATCGTATGAGGATGATGATAAGAAACATAAAGTATCGATCTATGGCAGTGGTCCCCAACTTCTCTGACCTTGAAGGCCACATGCAGCTCTGAGAGAGGGTCGCGAGCCACCTTCAGCTCTGAGAGGTCGTAAGCCACCTTCAGCTCTGAGGGAGGGTCGCGAGCCACATCCAGCCCTGAGAAAGGGTCGCGAGCTACATTCAGCTCTGAGAGACGGTCGCGAGCCACAATCAGCTCTGAGAGAGGGTTGCAAGTCACATTCAGCTCTGAGAAAAGGTCGCGAGCTACCTTCAGCTCTGAGGGAGGGTCACGAGACACATCCAGCTCTGAGAGAGGGTCGCGAGCCACATCCAGCTCTGAGAGAGGGTCACGAGCCACATTCAGCTATAAGAAAGGATTGCGAGCCACATTAAGCTGTGAGAGAGGGTCCCAAACCACATTCAGCTCTGGGAGAGGTTCGCGAGCCACAGTCAGCTCCGATAATGGGTCGTGAGCCACAGTCAGCGCTGAGTGAGGGTCGCGAGCCACCTTCAGCTCTGAGAGGGGGTCACAAGCCACCTTCAGCTCTGAGAGGGGGTCACAAGCCACCTTCAGCTCGGAGGGAGGGTCGCACGCCACATTCAGCTCTGAGAGAGGGTCAAGAGCCACATCCAGCTCTGAGAGAGGGTCACGAGTCATATTCAGATCTGAGAGAGGGTCGCGAGGCACATCCAGCTGCTTCCCCCTCACAGTAACGACACCCAGAGCCCCCATTACCAGTATAATGACAGCCAAAGCTTTTCCACATAAATCACTCCAAGGTGGTATACCAAAACCTGTGGATTCCTACCTCCATTCAGATCTGCTCTTCTGTGTGGATTTCATCATCTGAAGATCTGCTCTTGATGGTTGTTTGAAAGACCTGGTACAAATGCACCAATCTGGAAGAAAGCTACGAGCCACACGTCATGAACCTGTGAGCCATATGTGGCTCCAAAGCTACAAGAAGGGACCCCTGATCTACGGATTCCCATTACTATCTTCCAGTGGACAGAAGGGGGGGGTCACAATATTAAGCTACTGTAGATGTAGTGCCTGTTACATAATGCCGGGTAAGGACCTACAAAAAATGTTGACGTAACCTAAGTGCATCATATCTATATTGGGTCATAAATGGCAAATTACCATTATTGCTTAAGCTCCAGGACTAGAGATGGCAGACTCATTGAAGTTCAGGTTCACCAGGTCAACCGGACATTAGTCAAAGTTCTGTTTGGGACCCGGACTTGACCTGAACCTCAATGGAAGTCACTGATTGGGCAGTTCGAGTATCCACCCACAGACAACTAGACATAAACAGAGCACTTCCGGGGGAAGAAGGGCAGAGGGTTTTCAGGTTTTTTTTCAATACACCCTACATTCGATCATGCTGTTGTCACCCCCAGTGTGAGCCATTCAAACAATGCAAGCGGCTTGAATTGGGCCAAGCACTGAACGTCCCCGAGCACGGCACGAGTGGTCAACATACGTAAAGCGCCAGAACTCCGTTCTTGAACACTGATTTTTTTTTTGTGACATTTGTGTTCTTCATGAACCTCAAACTTTACTGTTTGGGTCCCCTCATCTCTATCCAGGACCTCTCTTCTGTCTTGCCCAAAAAGTAATGTCAATGGCTCCTGGGCAATTTGAGGTTTCTGTGAAGATATTGAAACCAAAGTTTATTTGACTATAATGTCACTATAATTTTATGGTAAACTAGGTCAAGAAATTGCCTGAGTCTTGCCATGATCACAAAATGATATCATGTCCTATATTACACGAAGGAAACATCAAGCTGTTACGTTCCCTTAAAAAGCTGCTCTGACGTAAACCCAATCACCCAACATATCAACATGTAGAGCTTTTGTTGATACTTGTACAAGTTCTTTGCCATATTAATGAGGTTGTATGTGAGATAAGTGATGGTGGCCTCACTTGGAATAACTCCAGGAGTCTATTATAATATACTGAAGATGAGTCTACAAGATAGAACAATGGCAGAGATTGTGAACGTGCTCCTTAGTCGATAGCTGATGAAATACATTTGCATTAATATGTTAATAACTTGTTTTTATAGTTTTAGAACAATTAGAGAGGAGAGAATCTTTTGCCAACTTCATTGAATTTTCCTCCAAAATTAAATTTCCAGTAAACCGATTGGCCGCAAATTGTATTACTGCAAAGTCTTCAACTGACTTGAAAACATATGTGTACTACTGAGGTCTCTGGGACAGTTCTGAACACTTTTCAAGCTCTTTAATGCCAACACTCTCACTAATGTCACCTCAACATATTGTACATGGTCAATGGGTAAACAAATGGTATCTGTAATGGTTATTTAGTGTTTTAAAAGCTTTTCTCTTTACCTCTATTGCTAAGCTGTGTCACTATCCAGATTCACTACAAAGTAGCTGCTGCATTCCCTGCCTTGACTTTTATTCAGGCTCTGATAATTCCTCCTTATTGGCTATCTTACATCATGAAATATGAAAGCTGCAAGGCATTAACAACAATAATGCATGGCAAACACTATACGGTAAAGTAGCAATGATCAAATGGTAGTTTGGCGATTGTCGTAGAAATCAAATCGCAAACTGTTCACCGGGTAGAAAACAGATTTCCTAAAATTCTACATAAATTCGATTTGCATCTCTAATAATGATAAAATAGTGATGTGAAACTAATTATATATTGCCTCTGTATAATCCTGATACTAAAATATGGAAATGTGCATAGAGAGCTCATGAGTTTGACTATATGCATCCTCCGTCCACCCAGTCAAATTGAAAGCTGCAGTTTATACTGAGCAGTGTGAGATCTGAGTTATAACAGGGAGGAGGGACATTGAGGAGTTGTCAAAGGGGATGGTGTTGTGAATGTCAGTTATGCTGTTGCTGCTGTGAGGCTCCCTCTTGTGGCCAGGAATGGTTTTGACAGAGACCAGGTGTTCTTGAGCAATGGGCATTTCCATTGCTAAATCTCTGCCTATTTAAGCCTTGGCCTCTTGGCAGTCTGAGCCGGTTATCATTGTCCTGTTGCTCACCTGCCTTTTCATCTTGCTTCTGACCTCATCTACCCCAGATACGTGCATGGTTCTTTCTTAGTTGTTTTGTTCTTTTTGTTCTTTTCTGGGTTTGTCATTTACTCTGGTTATTGTCAGTTTATTTGCATGCAGGAATCTTCCCTCTCTGTTGCTTAGCTGGGACGCTCCATGCAGCTATGTTTGGAGTTTTGTCCTGTAAGTCCATGTGTTTGTTTCTTCTTGAATTTGAAATTCCTGTTTTCTGTTCATTGGTTTGACCAGAGCGCCTGATATAGGACGGAGTACAGATCGTGCGATCTGAGGACCTTTTTGTACTATCAGGTATTTGGGTTTTTGTAGGGTTTTTCTCTGGCCACCATCAGCCCCTTTTCTATCCTTTCCTATTTAGTTAGTGAGGCCTCACCTTTGCTAATCCTATCCTCCATCTGTGTATTGTATTTTCCTATATCACCATAGTCTTTGAATGTGGGGGGCTTGCTATACCTTTGGGGATCTGCTCTGAGGCAGAGAGTTATTCATCCTTGATTCCTTTAGGATAGCTAGTTTCTCTGGCTGGGTTCGCGGTGCTTAGGATGTTAGTTCACTCCTCAGCTACTTCTAGTGTTGGTGGTTAGTAAGGAGATGGCGGCCAGATTAGTTGCCAATGCTCATGTCACCTTTTGCCAATGATACATTGTGATCTTCCATGGTTCCGGATTATAACAGGATGGGCATAAATTGAGGTTAAACGTCAAGAGGATTATACAGCTATTCTGACTTTGCGGTCTTACTTTGTTTTTAACGGAAATACGTCAGGTCTAAGAAACCTGTTGAATAATCTATAGAGTTAGTATTGTGGAATCTGGTGACAGATCAGCTTTAAGGTGTGTGTATGTGTGTGTGTGTGTGTGTGTGTGTGTGTGACGCTAGTCACTACACTGCAAATCATGAGGCAGAATTGTCAAACTTTGCGGGGTCAGGCATCAGGGGATTTTGTCAAGATTTTGTGCAGTCACCTGTTACTACAATCCCTCTGCCCCCTCTTTTTGCTAAGCTGGAGAAAGTCCAAAGAAATTAGTCGCTTTTTAACCTGGATTAACTGAGGAAAAGCAACTGCAGCTGGCCGACAGAGGATCAGCCATGTGACTGTACAATTAGCCAGATCCGGTACAAATATTTACAATCATGCAGAAATAACTATTTTTACATACCTGCACAAAACTCACCAACTATCATGGCGGCGACAGGCTCTGTTCACATTGCAGAGTCTGACACTCCGTCCCATGGTTTCTCTGGTGTATCTGATCAACTTAAGCAGACCCAGGCGTTAACCTGCTATGTACTCATTCATAGACAGGCTAGCAAGAGTTATCCTCTGCTAGCCTGCTCGTTAGACTTCTTTGATCACATGTTGTAAAGAAGCCAATCACATCTGCTCCTCTCATTTAGACTGGAGGAAATCCTCTACCTACGCCAACTATAGTTTACAATCTGTTGGTCTGTGTGATGTGGTGTCCCAAAATTGCTGGACAAAGAGCTGCTTTGTGCTTGGTGTTGTTGTGGAGTTACCCATCATCTTGTTGCTTCCTTCCTGCTCTTGTTTTTCTCCTATTCTCTTATTGCCTTATACTTTGTGTTTGCATGCTGAGTGACAGTTTTAGTTTCCCCTGTTTGACTATTGCTATGGGTGAAATCACACGTCTATTCCGGACTTTTGGGGGAGGGAGTATAAGATCAGGGCTGGTCAGAAGCAGGGGCAGGAAGGAGACTCAGACATCCCCACCATTAGGGGTATCTCTGAGAATAAGGATAGCACAGGGCCCCCTAGTCTGAGGGTCAAAGTCCCCCGTAACAATACCTCAGGGAGAAGGGAAAAAAAATTAAAGGGAACCAGTCCTGTTGCAAATGTTATCTGATCTGCTGGCAGGATTTTATAGAGCAGGAGGAGCTGATCAGATTTATAGACATTATTGTGGAAAATGTATTTTATTAATTAAAATCTCTGGTGTTTGTATGTAAAGGAGTCCAGTTTGCGGTCCTATCAGTGACTAACAATCTTCCCTTTTATGCATGCAGAGATAGCTGTCAATCACTAGTAGGACCGCCCACTGGACTCCTATACATACAAACACCACGGATTTCAAGGAATAAAATACAAGTTATAGTGAATCTTTTCACAGAAGCCCATATATCATTCTGCTCAGCTTCTCCTCTTTACTGTTCTGACTACAGATCAGACTGTGTTGTGTTACCCTTTAAGAATTTTTTTTTAAAGTCATCCATGTTATAAGCTAAATAAAAAATTATAATTTTGATATGACTGACAATTGTTTATTGACCATTTGTGGAAGAGAATATGGCCAATTAAAGGGAAGCTGTCAACTAAAAACTGCATTTAACGACATCCCTTATTATAATAGTAGTAATCTGCAAGCAAATACTGATTAAAAAGTCTCCACAGGGAGAAAATGAAGTTATATTCTCCCTGCAGCCACTTGCATCCAGTCCTCAGGGCAGTTTTGGGGTCTCCTTACATATTTAGCGCGCTGTAATCACTCCCTGCACATCTTTATGTTCAAGTGTAAAATGCTGGGTAATTTATTGATGGTATATAAATAAAATTATTATTTTTTTATTTATTATTAGTGCCATCCTACTTAACAATCATGCTGCCATTTAAAGGGCAGGGTGAGTGATTATAGCACTCTCACTGTATAGTAAAAACTGACTAAATCTCTCCCTGCACCTCCCCAATGGCTGGAAGCAAGCAGCTACAGGGGAGATATAAGTTAATTTTCTCCCTGTACCTGCTCTTCCAATAAGTCAGTCAAATATGTTTTAAATTAGTATTTATCTGTGGATTTCCTCTATGTTTGCTGGTAAATACCAGTGTTTTTTAGCTGGTAGGTTTCCTTTAATGGACAATAATTATATAAATAAAATCTTGAAATGTACATTTGTATCTAAACATTGTGTAAAAAAAATGGTAGAAAGGTAGAGAAATGGACGTAAGGTTGTGAATGTGTTGAGTTTGCTGATTTGTACGCTGAGATACATATTGAGAATTTTAGCTCTTTGTTGCCAGTTTGGAAGAAGTCGGTGTCTTCGTGTGACTTGTATTTGAAGGCGCACACATATCTGTGTGTTTCGGACGGTCGCTTCTTCTATATTTAAAACCACAGAGAACATTTCTCAGGTTTCCTGCTGTTTGGTTTGAGTTCACAGAATTTATAAAAAAAAAATATTCTCCTGTATGCAACGGGCTGCAAAGTAAATGTGCTCAGTCATTCTGCAGATATTTTAAATGCAAGACATTGACAAGGCAGAACATTAAGGGTATTGTCCCACAATTAGTGAATTTCTGCATGAATCTTGCTTATTTGCAAATTTTCTTGCATTTTTGCTGCATGCGTTTTTCCAGCGTTTTTGACATGTGTTTTTGTCTCAATAAAGTTGGTTGAAAGACAGGATGAAGAGCAAATAGGAAATTGACCAAAGCAATGTCACACCCACCTATATATTATACAGTGCCTACAAGTAGTTTTCAACCCCCTGCAGATTTAGCAGGTTTACACATGCGGAATTAACTTGGCATTGTGACATTTGGACTGTAGATCAGCCTGGAAGTGTGAAATGCAGCAAAAAAGAATGTTATTTCTTTTTTTTAAATTGTGAAAGTTTATTCAGAGGGTCATTTATTATTCAACCCCTCAAACCACCAGAATTCTGTTTGGTTCCCCTAAAGTATTAAGAAGTATTTCAGGCACAAAGAACAATGAGCTTCACATGTTTGGATTAATTATCTCTTTTTCCAGCCTTTTCTGACTAATTAAGACCCTCCCCAAACTTGTGAACAGCACTCATACTTGGTCAACATGGGAAAGACAAAGGAGCATTCCAAGGCCATCAGAGACAAGATCGTGGAGGGTCACAAGGCTGGTAAGGTGTACAAAACCCTTTCCAAGGAGTTGGGCCTACCTGTCTCCACTGTTGGGAGCATCATCCAGAAGTGGAAGGCTTATGGAACTACTGTTAGCCTTCCAAGGCCTGGACAGCCTTTGAAAGTTTCCACCCGTGCCGAGGCCAGGCTTGTCCGAAGAGTCAAGGCTAACCCAAGGACAACAAGGAAGGAGCTCCGGGAAGATCTCATGGCAGTGGGGACATTGGTTTCAGTCAATACCATAAGTAACATACTCCACCGCAATGGTCTCCGTTCCAGACGAGCCCGTAAGGTACCTTTACTTTCAAAGCGTCATGTCAAGGCTCGTCTACAGTTTGCTCATGATCACTTGGAGGACTCTGAGACAGACTGTTTCAAGGTTCTCTGGTCTGATGAGACCAAGATCGAGATCTTTGGTGCCAACCACACACGTGACGTTTGGAGACTGGATGGCACTGCATACGACCCCAAGAATACCATCCCTAAGTCAAGCATGGTGGTGGCAGCATCATGCTGTGGGGCTGTTTCTCAGCCAAGGGGCCTGGCCATCTGGTCCGCATCCATGGGAAGATGGATAGCATGGCCTACCTGGAGATTTTGGCCAAGAACCTCCGCTCCTCCATCAAGGATCTTAAGATGGGTCGTCATTTCATCTTCCAACAAGACAACGACCCAAAGCACACAGCCAAGAAAACCAAGGCCTGGTTCAAGAGGGAAAAAATCAAAGTGTTGCAGTGGCCTAGTCAGTCTCCTGACCTTAACCCAATTGAAAACTTGTGGAAGGAGCTCAAGATTAACGTCCACATGAGACACCCAAAGAACCTAGATAACTTGGAGAAGATCTGCATGGAGGAGTGGGCCAAGATAACTCCAGAGACCTGTGCCGGCCTGATCAGGTCTTATAAAAGACGATTATTAGCTGTAATTGCAAACAAGGGTTATTCCACAAAATATTAAACCTAGGGGTTGAATAATAATTGACCCACACTTTTATGTTGAAAATTTATTAAAATTTAACTGAGCAACATAACTTGTTGGTTTGTAAGATTTATGCATCTGTTAATAAATCCTGCTCTTGTTTGAAGTTTGCAGGCTCTAACTTATTTGCATCTTATCAAACCTGCTAAATCTGCAGGGGGTTGAATACTACTTGTAGGCACTGTATATACATGCACCCTTTAGTACCGGTCATGTGGCCCTAAAGGGTGTTTTTAGTGTTGTTTAACCTAATAAGTAAATAGTTAAAAAAACTACTTGACATCCCCTATTTTTAATAACCAGACAGCTGGGGGCTGGTATTATCAGGCTGGGAAGGACCATGGTTATTGGGCCCTTCCCAGCTAAAAATAGCAGCCTGCAGCCGCCCCAGAATTGGCACCTAACATTCGATAAACCAATTCTGGCACTTCTCCTGGCTCTTCCCAATTGTCCGGGTGCGGTGGAAATCGATGTAATGGTAGTTAGAGTTGATGTCAGCTTTGTAGTGTCAGCTGGAATCAAGCCCTAGTGTTAGTAATGGAGAGGCATCTATCAGACACCCCCATTACTAATCTGGTAAGTTAAAAATAAAAAAGACAAAAATATTTACTTTTTAAAAAACACTCCCCCGCTCTTGCCCTAGTTCACCAATTTATAAAAATAAAAAGCCATGGAGATCTGAAGTAGTCCAATGAAAAAAATCAAATGCAGTCTACTTAATTTCCGACGATGACAATCTTCAGTTGGTTGGCTAAAATGATTATTCATTCTCAATTTTTTGCCCGGGCAAATTATCGTTTTGGCTGAAATCATCCAATGTGTATGGGGATTACATGGTAGTTTCAAGATCTCTGAGGTCCTAGCAGTAGTATTCATCTATAACTCTATCCTACCTTAGTGTCCTCACATGGTGTTAATGTGTCACTTGCTCGTTTGTCAATACAAATGCAACAATTTGTATCAGCTACGAAAATGATCGTCATCGTTAATGAACAATATGTGGTTCATTCATTTACTGTAGTGCCATTCATTAACCAGTCACACAAACTGATGTACCGGTAAGATGTTTCAGTAAAAGTAAATCTGGGAAGAGCACAGGGGCTTCTTACAGGTCAATAATACAGAACTCTGTGCCACCATACGATGCCTTAAGGCACCAATGTTATGTTCCGTAGTAGCCATGGTTCTTGAAAGAAGTAACTACAAAATTCACTATGTGATGGAACCTACCAGAATTTCTTACAGAAATAAGTAAAAATGTTGTATTAGGTCAGCACCGGTGCTAGGTGTCCCCCAAGGACAGGTGCCGGGTGCAACATGAAAACAGAAAAGGCATGTGGTCTTCTCTGTCTCCTGCACTTTTCTGTATGAGGTATGTGGTCTATCGTCTTCATACCTAATGTCACAATGACTATGGGACAGCAGGGAACCGGGGCTCTTATGCCGGCGTCACACGGGATGATCTATCGGGCGATCGCACGAGCGATCGTACCCGCCCCCGTCGTTTGTGCGTCACGGGCAATTAGTTGCCCATGGTGCACAAAGTCGTTAACCCCCATCACATGTACTTACCTCCCAGACAATGTCGCTGTGGGCGGCGAACATCCTCTTCCTGAAGGGGGAGGGACGTTTGGCATCACAGCGACATCACACAGCGGCCAGCCAATAGAAGCGGAGGGGCGGAGATGAGCGAGACGTAACATCCCGCCCACCTCCTTCCTTCCGCATTGTCGGCGGGACGCAGGTAAGCTGTGTTCGTCGTTCCCGGGGTGTCACACGGAGCGATATGTGCTGCCTCGGGAACGATGAACAACCGGAGCACAGAAGGAGGACCGACATTTTGAAAATGAGCGACGTGTCAATGAGCAACGATAAGGTGAGTATTTTTGCTCGTTTACAGTCGTTTGTAGTTGTCACACGCTACGATATGTCTAACGATGCCGGATGTGCGTCACAGAATCCGTGACCCCGACGACATATCGCCCGATATATCGTAGCGTGTGACGCCGCCCTTAGGCTGTCCCTCAAGCTAGGAGGCTCTATGCTATCCTTAACCTCAGGGATACTCCTGATGTTGGAGACACCTGAGTCTCCTTCCTGGCCCTGCTCCTGATCAGTCCTGATCTGATACCTCTTCCCTAAGGAGAGAGAGGACAGTAGTGTAGTAAAACCCACAGGTAAAGACAGACAGGGGAAAACCAAAATTCTGTCGCACAGCACTCACACTCACACAGAATAAGACAATAAGAGATTCAGGAGGAAAAACAACAGCAGGAAGGAAGCTACAAAACAACAGGGGTAAACTCCACAACCGTACAAAGCAATGAGTACAACTTTCACCAGAGAGTCTGGGACACCACACCTCACACACCAACATAGAATAAACTATAGCTGGCATGGGTGGAAGGTTTCCACCAGCATAAATGGGAAGGGAGCAGATATGATAGGCCTCCCCACAACATGTGACCAAAGGAGCAAGCAAACCAGCAGAGATTAACTCTTGCTAGCTTGCCTATGAATCAGCACACAGCAGGTCAATGTCTGTCAATGTTGATCTCAGACACCAGGGAAACCATTAGGCGGCATGTCAGAGTCTGCCATCTGAACAGCGCCCAGTGCCTCCATGACAGTCAGCAAAGTTTGTGCAAAACTCTGTGTGACATCTAAGGCACCATTTTCAATAAAATACTGTAAAGGGGGCTTTACACGCTATCATATCGTTAATGGTTTGTCGTCGGGGTCAAGTTGTTAGTGACGCACATCCGGCGTCATTAACGATATTGCAGCGTGTGACACTGACCAGCGACCTTAAGCGACCTCAAAAATGATGAAAATCGTTCACCATGGACAGGTCGTCCCAAACTCAAAAATCGGTAAGGGTTGTTTATCCAGGTGGTTCATCGCTCCTGCGGCAGCACACATCGCTATGTGTGACACCGCAGGAGCGAAGAACGTCTCCTTACCTGCCGCCGGCCCCAATGCGGAAGGAAGTAGGTGGGCGGGATGTTACGTCCTGCTCATCTCCGCCCCTCTGCTTTGATTGGCCGGCCGCTTAGTGACGTGATCTCCCGGGGGAGATGTAGTGGCAGCTGGATGTTAACCCCTCCGTAAGCAGGGATGGTTGCCCCGGGACCCAGTGTCTTTGTGCAGGGTAGAGCGATGGCAAGGGCCGGCGCGCCCGGACGTGCGGGGGAATGTCTGGTTACTTACAGTAAATGAATCACACGAGTGTTTTGGTAAACCAAGGTGCTGGTGGCCAGCCACCGCGGCCGGTTGCATTCAGGTCCCCCACCCGGGCTGGTAGTCACTGTCCTTTTCCTCTGCACTTGTTTTGTGTATGGTGGACTGCCTGGTCTGGAACTCAGGAGTCCGCTCCCGGCTGGATGTGGCCTGAGGAGCCGTGCCCGCAGACGCTGGCCCGTGGGATCTATGGGCCCTGGCGGTGACCTCCTATCCCTATCGGTGGGCTGTTGTCTTTTCTTAGGGACTTTGGGTGGGACAGGACCTATAATCCTGGCCTCAATCGGTTAATTAGCTAGGCCGCTGGTTATGGTCCTGGCTTCAGGGTCCGAGTAACCCCTCTGTGCTACGGTTTCCGGGTCAGTTTCCCATGTCAGTACCAGCGGGCTACAAGCCTGTCCCGGTCCACCTCGGTTCTGCCGAGCCTTCTTCCCGTCTCCTGCTGACGGAGACCACCGTCTGCCTCCTAACCAAGGCACCAGGGCTCCGACCCTGACACCGTTCAACTTGGACTTCCTCTGCTGGAGCTACACTTAGCTCCAGCCCACACTCCTCTCCAAACTGAACTACAAACTGATCTGCTTGTTTTCCAGCCACGAGCCGTCTGGACCCCTTGGTGGGCGTGTCCAACCGCCTGGTCCCGCCCACTGGTGTAACTATCTTTCCCTAAGAGGGGTGACTAGGGTTTCTGGTCGGCTGTGTGTTTCCTAAGTGAGGGAACGGTGTTCTTCGGGGGCCTATTTGTGACTACCTGGTTTTGCCAGGACGTCACACCCACATTGTTGTTTCTTCCTCTGCCGGTTCAGTGCTTTGTTCAGCACCCGAGTCTTGCGTTGCTTCTGATGCATCAGTTCACACCACACCTTTAAAACCTTTCAGAAATGCCTCGTTCATTGTTAAATGTTTTTCTTTCATTAATCAACTCACAATACATTTAGAGAATATTGTGCATTTTCCACGGTCTGCTACATAGCCTGTATCATCTTCTGCTATTTTCTGTATCTGTAGGTGCAAAAACTATACAAAGAACGATATGTATGTAAATGAGAGTAACAAAGAGACTTTTCAAGTGAGATCATTTGTATCCAGCCTAAGAAAAATACTTTATTTGGTCAATATTTAGAATTGATGACAGATTGCTCATCATTTTGTAATATATCTTAGAGAAATTTGCTTCTTTCTCCTCCTGGACTGATCATTCATTCTCAAAATTCTCAATTCATTGATAAAATCTGTCTTCAGTGAATACAGACTTTACCATTGCTGAGATAAGAGAGGACAGTTTGTGCTCATAAAGGTCTAAGGAATTTGCAGTAGAATGTCAGTGTCCGCCTCTAGCTCTTCCCCTTCCTGTCTCCATAGAATATTAAAAGCACCAACTGCCATCTATCTCAGAATTGGGAAAATCTGTCTTCACTGAACAAAGATTTTACAGATTTACCCATGTATTGAGAATGAAAGATCCGTCCAGGAGGAGAAAGAAGCAGATTTCTCTGATAAGATATATTATAAAGCTTCTTATTTACATGTGGCTATCGATTTATTAAATAAAAATTTAAATGATAGTGACTTTTTTTTAACTCTTTTTTTTTAACCCCTTTAAGACCTAGGTCGTATTTGTCCCTTTAATGCGGACATACCTGGGCCAATTTTATAGTAAGACAATTATCCAATCGTATGTTTTTGTAATATGAGAGAAAATTGGAATAATCAGAGGAAACCCATGCAAACCCAGAGAGAACATACAAACTTCATACAGATGTTGGTCATGGTCGGATTTGAACCTGGTGGTGCTGGGGAACATAAGGAACAATGTGAACCACTGAGTCATTGTGGTCAGTAAGTGGGTGAATTGATCTAATTTGCCGCCTATTACAATTTCCTGATTGTTCAACTACCTGTTGATTTGCTTGAGACCCTGTGGAGCACTGGCATCCCTGCAGCGACACCGACTTACTCACCGCCGCGACTGAGTTCCATTCTCCAGAACTGCTGCGCAGCCTCCCACGTGTTGTGCTGCCTCCTTCCCCTCCCGGGCCCTGTACATGCCGCACAGGGTTCCCAGGAGTGCACCTAAGATGTGTGCGTTTACACCGGACCTCCTCTTAAAGGGCCAGCGCGCCAGAGATGCGCGCAGGAAATGCTTCTCAACCTAAGGCTAAGAGGCACTGTATATTTAAGGCACCCTCCCATTAGGGGAGGTGCCTGAGCAATGTTCCTTGTTACTCAGTGTCCTGTCTGTCTAGATAGTTGTCAGGTCTCGTTAACCAGGTATCAGTCACCTGTACTTGAGTCTGCCTTCCCATATTTGTATTTCCCTGCCATGCCCACCATACTTGTCCATATCCGCCTGCCTGTCTGCCCCTGCCACCCCGCCTGTACCTGTCTGCATCCGTGTCTGTACCTTGGCCTGTCACCTGCCCTGGGGGTCAGCTGCAACAGTTCCAGTCAGTGGGCGCTTAGTTAAGCCCCTTCTACTAGCGTTACACCCTGACTATGGTTTTTGAGTGGCACCTTGATACAGGTTTTGGTTACTAAGTAAACTCAAAAGATCGGAGACACTGAACAAATCCACAACATGAGTATATTAATTCGAAATATGTAACTGTATTATACCATAAATATAAAAATGTCATAAAATTTATTCAAACAATTATATAAAAGCACAGTGCCTAATTCTGTTCTACAGAACTCTTTTATAAGTGAATATTGGCGACATAAATAAAGGCGTACCCACTGTGCACTTGGTGGAACTAAATTCTTCTCTGGGAAAGGGTATAACCAAATACCGTATAATTAAAAATTGAGCACCAGATAACGAGACTTACTTTTGGGTTTGAAAATCCAGCGTTGCTCTGAACCCTGGGACATAAATTATTTTGGATGTCCCGTTTATACTTTTTATGGATCTTTTTGTAATAAAGATTAATCTTTAAAGATACTACAGGACTGCGCTGGATTTTCAAACTATTTTTTCATTATTCCTGGTTACCTCTGCCATCCGTGCGCCTCCTATTAGGATTGAATTGGAACTCCAATACATCGGTGAGCTGAATATATGTTTCTTTTTTCTGTTACTTTTGAGTTGGTGTTCTGCCTGGCCCCGACGCATGTTTCGCCCTTCTTCATCAGGTGACGTATGTTGGGAAGGGGACAGCACGGTTTTAATATTGCCACCAATATTCACTTACAAAAGAGAATGGTGTATTCTGTCATGTCCCTTTAAAAGAAAGTTTATATATAATTGATTAAATTGTATGTAATTTTTATATTTATGGTATAATATACTCATGTTGTGGGGCTTAGTCAATGCCTGAGATCTTTTGAGTTTACTTAGTACTGATGGAGTTGAATGGCCCATGTTACAACGAGAGCATCTTCATTGAGAATAACTGTTGTGTTTTAGGTTTTGGTTACTAAGGCAGCACGACCTCAATTCCTTTGAGTCAACAATTTCTGTCTTTTAGTAAGACAAGTCTATATATAAGTCAATTTGTGCAACTTCATGCTTCTGTAACATCTGATTGAACCAAAGTTACAGATGACTTAATTTTAATGTGAAACCTTCTCGTGTGATAGCTAAATCCCATGCCTTACCATGGGAAGCATCCAACTATTCTTTTGCATGATTTACCAATATTTATCAAGTCACAGTAATAGTTCACCACCTTAAAATACAGTGTGTCCACCCATATCCTGTCCACCGCCATTAACTTGAGAACGGCGGCAGCTATAGGCATAGAAGTGCTGTCTAGGTATAGTAAAGTATCCATGCGCTACGCAATGAAACCATCTATAGCACCACCTGGTGGAAAACAACGGAGTTAGCATTTTTATCTCGAAAACGGAACGAGATAGTGAAAAAAAGTGAATTAAAGAATTGTAGGGCATCATCAATTCAATACAAATCGACACCTTGCATACAGAAATGCTATGATATGAAATCCATGACCCCCCAAAACATTGAATGCTGGTCACGCATGTGGCGCTCATGTAACTTTGATGCTCAAAGTGGCCCCCGTCAGCTGCAATGCACATCTGGACTCTGGAGAGCATACTGTATCTTGCTGCACGTTGTGCAAAATGGTAGGTGACACGTTTGCTCAAGCGTCTGTGATACGTCGTCGTAGGTCCTGCAATGTTGGTGGAGGGGTCGCATACACCTGCTGTTTGATGTGACCTAACAGAAAGAAGTCCAATAGGGTCAGGTCAGGTGAGCGTGGAGGCCACTCCACACAGCCACCATACCCAATGACTTGTAGGAAGGTCTCCATGAGGTATCGCTTCACGTCCGCAGCCTTGTCATATTGAATTGATGATGCCCTACAACTTTGTAATTCCCTTTTTTTCTCTCTCAGTCCGTTTTTGAGATAAAAATGCTAACTCTGTTCTTTTCCACCAGGTGGCGCTATAGGTGGTTTCATTGCGTAGCGCATGGCTACTTTACTATACCTAGACACCACTTCTATGCCTATAGCTGCCGCCGTTCTCAAGTTAATAGCGGTGGACAGGATATGGGTGGACACACTGTATGTATGACTAAGAATTGCGTGAGCAAAATCATTGCGTGCCTTTCTTGAATTACCAGCCACTTCTTGCTTCAGTGGTTTCCAACTATAACTATTACCTTAGCGTCCAATGCCGACTGTAGCCTTGTAGTCAGTTGCATTAAATTGCCCTATATTGTGGTTCTGTGGACTGTACAATTGGTACACCAGATGTAGGGGTTGCACATATGATATTTAGGAACAGTTTTTTATTTCTCTTTTTCTATAATTTTAAATATTTTCAGTGTTTCTCCTATTACTCGTGATTACAATGTAAGGAAAAAGCGAGGAGTCACTGATAGAAGTCTAACAAGCCGGGTGCACCAGAGCACAACGGTCTTGACCTGTTCAACAAGTTCTACCACATCCCTGCACACTAAAAAGAACAAATACTTATTGAGAAGAATGTATTCAAAAGCCATTATGTATATTTTAAAATTTTAGTTTGTCGTATTATATTGGGGAAAAAGTTATTATAATGAGAACTAATACAAAAATCATAGACGGCACACAATCTCCTAAATTATTGACTCATCTTCGGGGTAACCCTTGATCGTTCAAGCCACACATCCAAGCCCTCTTCACCTCCTGCAGACTCCAACTTAAAAATATTTCCCGGATCCGTACATTGTTTAACCAGGAATCTGCAAAAACACTAGTGCATGCCCTCATCATCTCCTGCCTCGACTACTGCAACCTTCTGCTCTGTAGCCTGACTTCTAACACTCTTACACCCGTCTGGCGCCCAATGAATCCACCTCTCCCTCACTATTCCCTGGCTTCGCCACTCTGCCAATCCCATCACTGGCTTCCCGTTGCCCAAAAACTCCAGTTCAAAACATTAGCCATGACATACAAAAGCATCCAGAACCTATCTCCTCCTTACATCTGTGATGTAGTCTCCCGGTACCTACCTGCACACAACCTCCGATCCTCACAAGATCTCCTTCTCCACTCCCCTCTTATCTCCTCTTCCCAAAATCACATACAAGATTTCTCCTGTGCTTCCCCTTACTCTGGAACGCTCTACCACAACACATTAGACTCTCACTTACCATGGAAACCTTCAAAAGGAACCTGTAGACCCATCCTCAGTCCACAATAGTGATGCATGACAATCTCCACCCTCACCTACTGTTTCCTCACCCATCCCATGTAGACTGTGAGCCCTCGTGGGCAGGGTCCTCTCACTTCCTTTACCAGTCTGTGCCTTGTATTCTTTATAATTATTGTACTTTTTATATATATATATATATATATATATATATATATATATATATACCCCTGTCACATGTAAAGTTCAATGGAATAAATGGCTCTATGATAAGTAATAATACTTTTTATCAACATCTCTATTCATCTATGCATTTGAGTACAACCATAGATAGGTTTTTGGGTCTCTACACCAATTAATCAAGTTCTTGGGTCTCTACACCAATCAATCAAGTTCTTGGGTCTCTCCACCAATCAATCACGTTCTTGGGTCTCTACACCAATCAATCAAGTTCTTGGGTCTCTACACCAATCAATCAAGTTCTTGGGTCTCTACACCAATCAATCAAGTTCTTGGGTCTCTACACCAATCAATCAAGTTCTTAGGTCTCAACACCAATCAATCAAGTTCTTGGGTCTCTACACCAATCAATCAAGTTCTTGGGTCTCGACACCAATCAATCAAGTTCTTAGGTCTCGACACCAATCAATCAAGTTCTTGGGTCTCGACACCAATCAATCAAGTTCTTAGGTCTCGACACCAATCAATCTACAGCAATAAGTTCTTAAGGCTCTACACTCGTCATAAAAGAATCTAGGAAGCTTAAATTTTGTAAGATAAGGTTCAATTTTTCTTTTATACTTCAACATATGGTCTCTTTATACAAAGACTTTGTAGGTCATTTCATGTAGATATGAATGGATCAATGTTCTGTTGTGTTGACGTTTCCATACATTTAGAACATCTTCTGCATCATTAATACTTTCTTTTGTATGTTTGTAGTATCCTGAATATGGGTTTTTGGGAGTTTCCGAAAAGATTCAACTCTTCCGCCATAACCTGAACTCAGAAAATGTCCTGGAGCGCCTTATACCCAGCAATTTTATTGGAGAAGGAGATGTGATCGAAGTTATCCTTCCGGGTTAGTATCCAAACGTTTTGTGACTATAACATCAGGATGCGTTTGTTTTTACCCACATTTTATAGAAAGTGTAATTTCCAATTAAATATTTTGAGCCAAAGCAAGAAGTGGATTCAGAAGGAATGGAAAATATAAAGGAAGGTCTTCTACTTCTTGGTTTAGGCTATAAAACCAAGTGCATTAAAAATGCAATGATGGTTGTGTACAGGTCGACTCCTAAGGAGTTTGTCTCATAGAGGCATTCTTTGTCCATATGACCTATTAATGTGTCACGCTCCCGATGCCTCAGCACCGCTCCTTACCCGCTGATCCGGTCGCACCATCCCGGCACCGCTCCGTACCCACTGATCCGGCCTCACCGTCATTGCACTGCTCCAGTCCACGTGTCCACCGGTCATGGCTGCCGCTCCCGCTCGTGCTCTCCTGTGTCCTGCTCCTGGTCTTATGAGTCTGACTCTGAGTCTTAGCCACATGGTTCTGTATAGGACCAGGCCGCGCCCACTCTCCTGGTCTTATAGGCCCAGCACACCTGCAGCAGGAAATGACATGAGGCTGTGCTGGGTATATAAGACTGGCCTTTCCATGTGGGCGGCGCCTGATCAACGTGTCTTGAAGCTTAGTCTTGTGAGCTAGGTGCTCAGGTCCTCTTGTGCCGTGTTCCATTACCTGGACTACTGTTTGTCTTTGCTACCTGGCACCTGTACCAGCGACTTTGGTCTTCCCGTCCCCTGTGGGACGTGGCTCCCGTCCCGGTCACGCCAGTGCTCCGGCTGCCGTGTACCCTGCCCCCCGGTGGGGTGCTTGGTCCAGAGGATCCACCTCCTGGGTCTACCAGTCCTCCCGTTCCTGACAGATTGATCAGGCCATGGATTCCGCTGGAGCACAAGCGTCTGAGCTGGCTGAACTACGCCAGGAACTGGTGCAACAGCGTGACACTTTACACCGCATATTGAAGTTCCTGACGTCTGTGGACCACCGGCTGTACACGTTACAGACCGTCGCCTCGTCTCCGTCGACGCAGCAGACAGCGTCTAAGTCCGAACCTGTTGTCCCCTCGGCTTCGCAACTCCGCCTCGCTGCTCCGCCTCGCTATGCGGGGGATCCCAAGACCTGCAGAGGCTTCTTGAACCAGTGCTCCCTGCATTTCAAGTTGCTTCCCCATTTGTTTGTTTCAGACCAAGCTAAGGTGGCCTTTCTAATGTCCCATCTGGAATGCGAAGCATTGGCCTGGATGAATCCTTTGTGGGAGAATGAGGACCCAGTGACCACCGACCTCCTGGAATTCCTGCAGGCCTTCCGTGATACCTTTGATGAACCGGGACACACCACCGTGGTTACCTCCTTGCTCCTCCGGCTACGCCAAGGAACCCTGACGGTGGGCCAGTACGCCATCCAGTTCCGCACGCTTGCCTCCGAGCTAGGCTGGAACAACGAGGCATTGACGGCAGCCTTTTGGGAGGGCCTGTCGGGCCGCATTAAGGACGAATTAGCCGGTCGTGACGTTCCCCGTACTTTGGACGCTCTGATATCCCTAGCCACCCGGATTGACCTCCGTTTCCAAGAGCGAACCAAGGAAGTATCCCGGGAGAAGCGACCAATCCGTCACATCTCCGTTCCTCAGAGGTCTACCGTTCCCCCGCCACTGCCGTTCTGCGATTCTACTCCTGAACCAATGCAAATTGACCGACTGAGCCAAGCTGAGCAACGACGTGCAGAGCGACTCGCCCAGGGCCTGTGTTTCTATTGTGGAAGCGGTTCACATCTGCTCCGCTCATGCCCTGAGAGACCAGGAAGACCCCGAGTCCAAGGGATGGTGGGAACCGCCACCCTTGGTACCGGAATCCCCTCAGTCCCGGTTACTCAGACTGTCCAGATAACGACTGAGAAGACCCGGTTCACGGCAGAGGCTCACATTGATTCGGGGGCAGCGGGTAATTTCATTCACCAATCTACAGTGTCCCGATACCAGATACCTGTGACCCCGCTTGCCAAACCCCTCTGGTTCGCCTCCGTGGACGGAAAACCGTTATACGAACCCGTCATATATACAACCGAACCCGTGAGACTCTGTGTTGGTGCTCTGCACACGGAGACTATTAGTTTCTATGTCATCCCGAGAATGGCTCCCGCGCTTCTGCTGGGTCTGCCCTGGCTACAACTCCATGACCCTGACATCAGTTGGCGCTCTGGCGCAATCACTCGTTGGAGTCTGTTGTGCCAGGATACCTGTCTACAGCCTGTTCCTCGGTCCCTGTCACCTGGGCCTGTCATGTCACAACAGGAGGAAGAAGTGACGACGCAGTCCAGCGTCATACCACAACTCCTGTCTCTTGTACCTGTGGTGCCACCGGAACCAGAAGAGGAGACGACGCAGTCCAGCTTCGTACCACAACTCCTGTTGCCTGAGTCCTTCGTGCCACCAGGCCCTGATGAAGAAACGACGCAGTCTAGCGTCGCTCCACCGTCCCTGGCTATTGAGACTTCGATGTCCCCGGCTACTGAGGATGAGACAATGTCCTTTACCCGGTCCGAAACGCCCGATCCGGTCGTCCACGACCCCGGTCCTACTTCTGTCTGGCCTCCGCTTTCCGTTGCCCCCGTTGCCACTACTGGTAGATCGTCGGCTAAGCGTCGTGCGGCCAAGAAGGCGGCACGGGGTCAGCGGTCCTTCCCCGCCTTTGCCTTGGTTCCTGGTCCGGTGACTCGATCTGGGGTGCCCCTGGGGTACTGTGCACGGAGGGGGGGGTACTGTCACGCTCCCGATGCCTCAGCACCGCTCCTTACCCGCTGATCCGGTCGCACCATCCCGGCACCGCTCCGTACCCACTGATCCGGCCTCACCATCATTGCACTGCTCCTTAACCACTGATCCAGTCCACGTGTCCACCGGTCATGGCTACCGCTCCCGCTCGTGCTCTCCTGTGTCCTGCTCCTGGTCTTATGAGTCTGACTCTGAGTCTTAGCCACATGGTTCTGTATAGGACCGGGCCGCGCCCGCTCTCCTGGTCTTATAGGCCCAGCACACCTGCAGCAGGAAATGACATGAGGCTATGCTGGGTATATAAGACTGGCCTTTCCATGTGGGCGGCGCCTGATCAACGTGTCTTGAAGCTTAGTCTTATGAGCTAGGTGCTCAGGTCCTTTTGTGCCGTGTCCCATTACCTGGACTACTGTTTGTCTTTGCTACCTGGCACCTGTACCAGTGACTTTGGTCTTCCCGTCCCCTGTGGGACGCAGCTCCCGTCCCGGTCACGCCAGTGCTCCGGCTGCCGTGTACCCTGCCCCCCGGTGGGGTGCTCGGTCCAGAGGATCCACCTCCTGGGTCTACCAGTCCTCCCGTTCCTGACATAATGTAATAAATTAAGTAAATCAGACGCCAGACCTCCAAACTTTTTTAGGCCCCAGCATAGACCCTTGAACGTATTGACACCCCATAATAGCCTCTAAAATTAATTGGCCTTGGGATAGTTTGCTTCTTCAGTTGCTCTATGATCGCAGACATGTCCACCAGTTGAGAACCATATATACTGTATACTAGTTTTCAAATAAAGTTGTTGTAGTCAGAAGAGTTGGGATCAGTAAATGTAGTCCAATGGTTAAAGTACCATGTATAATCAGAAGCATAGTAAAGTAAGCTAAGCACAGGGGTTATAGGTCAGAAGACGAGGTAAGCAGTACCATAAGGAGCAGTTAGAAAAGGAGTCAGGCAGTACAGAGGGAAAGCTGCTAAAAGTGAGTCAAAGGCTGTAGAATGGTACTCACATGGTACATAGCGGAAAATCCAGTAAAAGTACCATTCAGTAAAGCACCCTTGATAAGACTGAGAACAGAATGTAAAAAAAGAAAAAATACAGCTGACCGTATGATATGCTGGTAAATTCATGTTGTAGAGAAGGTCAGACGGTGCATGGAATAAGGGAGGCTCAAACGTGATTGCAGCAAAAAGAAAAAAATATCCAGCAGCAACGTCTTCATAGGGAAAAATATTGTTCTTAAAATTCCATTTTATTGAAAACTAATTAAAAATCATAGTGCAGCAAGTTATGAACATGCGTCTTTATAACTTGCTGCACTATGATTTTTAATTAATTTTCAATAAAATGGAATTTTAAGAAAAATATTTTTCCCTATGAAGACGTTACTGCTGGATATTTTTTTCTTTTTGCTGAGAATAGAATGTGTATGTGGTATTGTGTTTCCCAAAAAATAAGACCTACCCTGATAATGAACCCCAGAAGGATTTTTCGGACTTTTTAGAGTATGATTATAATATAAGCCCTACTCCAAAAATAAGCCCTAGTTGTGTACCATGCTATAACAGTATCCTGAAATAGGGCTTATACCATGCTATAACAGTATCCTGAAATAGGGCTTATACCATGCTATAACAGTATCCTGAAATAGGGCTTATACCATGCTATAACAGTATCCTGAAATAGGGTTTGTACCATGCTATAACAGTACCCTGAAATAGGGTTTGTACCATGCTATAACAGTATCCTGAAATAGGGTTTGTACCATGCTATAACAGTATCCTGAAATAGGGTTTGTACCATGCTATAACAGTATCCTGAAATAGGGTTTGTACCATGCTATAACAGTATCCTGAAATAGGGTTTGTACCATGCTATAACAGTATCCTGAAATAGGGTTTGTACCATGCTATAACAGTATCCTGAAATAGGGTTTGTACCATGCTATAATAATAGTATCCTGAAATAGGGTTTGTACCATGCTATAACAGTATCCTGAAATAGGGCTTGTACCATGCTATAACAGTATCCTGAAATAGGGTTTGTACCATGCTATAATAATAGTATCCTGAAATAGGGCTTGTACCATGCTATAACAGTATCCCGAAATAGGGCTTGTACCATGCTATAACAGTATCCTGAAATAAGGTTTGTACCATGCTATAACAGTATCCTGAAATAGGGTTTGTACCATGCTATAACAGTATCCTGAAATAGGGTTTGTACCATGCTATAACAGTATCCTGAAATAGGGTTTGTACCATGCTATAACAGTATCCTGAAATAGGGTTTGTACCATGCTATAACAGTATCCTGAAATAGGGTTTGTACCATGCTATAATAATAGTATCCTGAAATAGGGCTTGTACCATGCTATAACAGTATCCTGAAATAGGGTTTGTACCATGCTATAACAGTATCCTGAAATAGGGTTTGTACCATGCTATAACAGTATCTTGAAATAGGGTTTGTACCATGCTATAATAATAGTATCCTGAAATAGGGCTTGTACCATGCTATAACAGTATTCTAAAATAGGGCTTTTACCATGCTATAACAGTATCCTGAAATAGGGCTTGTACCATGCTATAACAGTATCCTGAAATAGGGCTTGTACCATGCTATAACAGTATCCTGAAATAGGGTTTGTACCATGCTATAATAATAGTATCCTGAAATAGGGCTTGTACCATGCTATAACAGTATCCTGAAATAGGGCTTGTACCATGCTATAACAGTATCCTGAAATAAGGTTTGTACCATGCTATAACAGTATCCTGAAATAGGGTTTGTACCATGCTATAACAGTATCCTGAAATAGGGTTTGTACCATGCTATAACAGTATCCTGAAATAGGGTTTGTACCATGCTATAACAGTATCCTGAAATAGGGTTTGTACCATGCTATAACAGTATCCTGAAATAGGGTTTGTACCATGCTATAACAGTATCCTGAAATAGGGTTTGTACCATGCTATAACAGTATCCTGAAATAGGGTTTGTACCATGCTATAACAGTATCCTGAAATAGGGTTTGTACCATGCTATAACAGTATCCTGAAATAGGGTTTGTACCATGCTATAACAGTATCTTGAAATAGGGTTTGTACCATGCTATAATAATAGTATCCTGAAATAGGGCTTGTACCATGCTATAACAGTATTCTAAAATAGGGCTTTTACCATGCTATAACAGTATCCTGAAATAGGGCTTTTACCATGCTACAACAGTATCCTTAAATAGGGCTTTTACCATGCTATAACAGTATCCTGAAATAAGGTTTGTACCATGCTATAACAGTATCCTGAAATAGGGCTTGTACCATGCTATAACAGTATCCTGAAATAGGGCTTGTACCATGCTATAACAGTATCCTGAAATAGGGTTTGTACCATGCTATAACAGTATCCTGAAATAGGGCTTGTACCATGCTATAACAGTATCCTGAAATAGGGCTTGTACCGTGCTATAACAGTATCCTGAAATAGGGCTTGTACCATGCTATAACAGTATCCTGAAATAGGGTTTGTACCATGCTATAACAGTATCCTGAAATAGGGCTTGTACCATGCTATAATAGTATCCTGAAGGAGCCCTTTATATTTTATTGCTGGACGTTGCCCTATTGTGTTACTGTAAGCCTTGTAAGTTTATAGTCAATGGAAAAATGAAAATTCACCCTTTCCCATGCCCAGTCCTCTGTGCCAGCATCAGTGATTGGAACGTGCTAATGGTAAATGAATATTCACTCCCCCTTACCCAGCCCATATTACCACCCAGCTCTATGTGCTGGCATCACCAATTCATAGTGAGTTGATATACACGGCACTTCTGGGGTGTTGCTCAAGTAGGGTCCAAAACCGTTTCAAGTAGATGTAGAAACTTGGCACTCAAGATAAATGTGAATAGTGGTCTTTTATTGAGAAGAACTTGTAGGACCAGCACAAGCACGGATGTTTCGGTCAAAAACCTCCATCAGTGTACGTGCAGGGGGTCCTCAGAAGGTATAACAACTTGGCAACTGGCGTAGTCAGGTATGACGCGGTGTCCACCGTCATTGCCACATAGACAGCGATGGATACCGCATCAAACCTGACTACGCCAGTTGCCAATTTGCTATACCTTCTGAGGACCCCCTGCACGCACACTGATGAAGGTCTTTGACCGAAATGTCTGTGCTTGTGCTGGCCCTTTAAGTTCTTCTCAATAAAAGACCACTATTCACATTTATCTTGAGTGCCATGTTTTTACATCAGCATCACCGATTCAGTCAGATTGCCATATTACTGCCTTAAGATCACATTGCGATCCTCAAACTGACAGTGTGCTCTCCTCACCTGAGGAGAGTTGCATAGAAATATATGGTGTCAAGAGAGCCGCTGGCTGGTCTGAGGATTGCGATGCGATCCTTGAGCAGTAATGTGGCAGTCTGCCTGAATTATTGATGCTGGCACAATAGAGTGGGCGGAAATATGGGTGGGACAAGGTGGTGAATATTCATTTGCCGTTAACACACGTTCTAATGACAGAGGCTTTGGCGAGACTATGGGCAGGAAAAGGGGGTAAATATTTATTTTCCAGTAACATGTGACCCAATTACTGTTGCCAATAACAAAATATAAGACATTCCCTGAAAATAAGCCCTAGCGGATCTTTTAAAGCCAAAAATAATATAATAATATACAATGTCTTATTTTCGGAGAAACACAGTACTTAGCGTCTTAACATGCCCTGTCGCTACTCTTAGAACAGCAGTGGCTGAGGTGGGACAGAAAAGCAAAATGACTGATGCCATGTTTAGTCCTATTTGATAAAATTACGCTACACAGCACTCATTCATGGCTTTTACCAGTCTCCGGTGCAGAGACGGGGGGCAGTAATGATGGTTAGACATGGTCATTGAGGATTTGTATATTGTACAATGCTCTTCATCAGGATTAAATGAATAATTAAGAATTTGCCTTTGTCCAATACCTAATATTCTATTTTAATAAATTATAAACTGTCATTTTTATTTTTATACAGCGTCTGTGTCCCTCGACTTCTCCATCCGACCTCACATCTTACTAGTGCACTCCTACAAATCTCCAGCCTTTTGTGACTATTGTGGGGAAATGTTGTTTGGCTTGGTGAGACAAGGCCTAAAATGCCAAGGTAATACATAAAAATCATATCTGTTCTCCCAGGGATGATTTTCGCTTTTCTGATGCCTGAGACCAAAACTGAAATAGTTTCCACTGGCACACAAAACAATAACTCATTTGTAAAAAATATACACAAAAATAAAATCTTAAATTGTCCATCTTAAATATATAATACCAGCAAATAAACCGCATACACAACTGTATATCAGCAGTGAATACATTTCATACATAAAAATATTACAGCAGTGAATAAACCACAGACATATGTATACAGTAAAGGAGCTGCATACCTAATATATAACAGCAGTGAATAAACCACAGACATATGTATACAGTAAAGGAGCTGCATGCCTAATATATAACAGCAGTGAATAAACCACAGACATATGTATACAGTAAAGGAGCTGCATGCCTAATATATAACAGCAGTGAATAAACCACAGACGTATGTATACAGTAAAGGAGCTGCATGCATAATATATTACAGCAGTGAATAAACCACAGACATATGTATACAGTAAAGGAGCTGCATGCCTAATATATAACAGCAGTGAATAAACCACAGACATATATATACAGTAAAGGAGCTGCATGCATAATATATAACTCAGTGAATAAACCACAGACATATGTATACAGTAAAGGAGCTGCATGCATAATATATAACTCAGTGAATAAACCACAGACATATGTATACAGTAAAGGAGCTGCATGCATAATATATAACAGCATTGAATAAACCACAGACATATGTATACAGTAAAGGAGCTGCATGCATAATATATAACAGCAGTGAATATACCACAGACATATGTATACAGTAAAGGAGCTGCATGCATAATATATAACAGCAGTGAATAAACCACAGACATATGTATACAGTAAAGGAGCTGCATGCATAATATATAACAGCAGTGAATAAACCACAGACATATGTATACAGTAAAGGAGCTGCATGCATAATATATAACAGCAGTGAATAAACAACAGACATATGTATACATAAAGGAGCTGCATGCATAATATATAACAGCAGTGAATAAACCACAGACATATGTATACAGTAAAGGAGCTGCATGCATAATATATAACAGCAGTGACTAAACCACAGACATATGTATACAGTAAAGGAGCTGCATGCATAATCTATAACTCAGTGAATAAACCACAGACATATGTATACAGTAAAGGAGCTGCATGCATAATATATAACAGCAGTGAATAAACAACAGACATATGTATACATAAAGGAGCTGCATGCATAATATATAACAGCAGTGAATAAACCACAGACATATGTATACAGTAAAGGAGCTGCATGCATAATATATAACAGCAGTGACTAAACCACAGACATATGTATACAGTAAAGGAGCTGCATGCATAATATATAACAGCAGTGAATAAACCACAGACGTATGTATACAGTAAAGGAGCTGCATGCATAATATATAACAGCAGTGAATAAACCACAGACATATGTATACAGTAAAGGAGCTGCATGCATAATATATAACAGCAGTGAATAAACCACAGACATATGTATACAGTAAAGGAGCTGCATGCATAATATATAACAGCAGTGAATAAACCACAGACATATGTATACAGTAAAGGAGCTGCATGCATAATATATAACAGCAGTGACTAAACCACAGACAAATGTATACAGTAAAGGAGCTGCATGCATAATCTATAACTCAGTGAATAAACCACAGACATATGTATACAGTAAAGGAGCTGCATGCATAATATATAACAGCAGTGAATAAACCACAGACATGTATACAGTAAAGGAGCTGCATGCATAAATATATAGTAGCAGTGAATTAGCCAAATAAGCAAATACCCTGTAGCAACTAAATATATAGTAATAGTACATGTAAGTAACATATTCCACTTAGTTGATACTATTTTGATCAAAAGAGCATACCTAATCCAGATAATAGCCTATGTAACACCAATGTTCTACTGACCCTGTTAATATATATTAACTGTTCCAAATTTTTCGGAAACAATCTTGAAACATTTTCACAAATTAGTCCTATGTATGGGCAGTTTAGGGTGGGGTTGAGGGTGACACCAGAAGACGGAAATACCCCAGCACTCCTGGTGATACATTTTGTTTTCTGTGAAGTGTCCTGTTCACACCAGGTAATGTACAGTAATAAGATTAATGATCTGCCGTCCTCCAGGTACTTCAAAGTTATGACTTTTTATGATAAACTTTATTATGTTATTCTTTCTTCTTTCCCAAACACTATGCTGCAGTGCTACTACAATGCTTAGTACATGCTCCTTTAGAAGTGTCTTTTAACTGCTGCTTGGCAAAAACGTTACCTTTCCGAGCCGCTCTGTTCCGCACCTTTGTATTCAGTTGGGAATTGAACAGAAATGGTTTGAATATAGTGTACAGGATATGGCTGAGCAGTAGCTGAAAGGAGCTTCTAAAGGACAACTGGACATTGAAACAGGACTACAGGGAGAGAGAGTAAACTAAAGTAATAAATGTGTTATAAAAATTAGTGTTTGCACTGTTTGGATAATATATAAAAAAGTTTAGTTACTCTTTAAAAGTACATAAACATGTTCTATATATCATATATAGAAGATCTTTTCTTGTTTCCCATGTCAGACTGGGTTTCCTTGGGACCTCCGAAACAAAAGATTCTCTATACACAATATATAGAACATGTTCATGTACTTTTAAAGAGAAACTAAACGTTTTATATTACTTAATTATCATCCAGGCACTGCAAAATTATGACTTTTTATAATATACTTCATTATATTCTTTGCCTTTCTTCTCTCCCAAACACTATACTGCAATGCTACTTCAATGCTTAGTTCATGCTCCTTTAGAAGCTTCTTTTAACTGCTGCTTGGGAAATATGCTACTTTTCTGAGCCTCTCTGTTCCACACCTTTGTACTCAGGTGTGAAATGACATACAGAAGCGATTGAATATAGTGTACAGGATATGGCTGAGCAGCAGTTGAAAGGATCTTCTAAAGGAGCATGAACTGAACATTGTAACAGCACTGCATTATAGTGTATGGGAGAGAGAATGAAGCAAACTAAGGTGATAAATATATTATAAAAATTAGTGTTTAGTAACTGGTTAAAAGTACATAAACATATTCTATATATCATATATAGTAGATCTTTTCTTGTTTCCCATGTCAGACTGGGTTTCCTTGGGACCTCCAAACAAAAGATTCTCTATACACACTATACAGAACATGTTCATGTACTTTTAAAGAGTAACTGAACCTTTTTTTATTACTTATCATCCAGGCACTGCAAAGTTATGACTTTTTATAATATACTTCATTATATTCTTTGGCTTTCTTCTCTCCCAAACACTATACTGCAATGCTACTTCAATGCTTAGTTCATGCTCCTTTAGAAGCTTCTTTTAATTGATTCTTGGCAAATATGTTACTTCTCCGAGCCTCGCTGTTCCACACCTTTGTACTCAGATGTGAATTGAATTGACATACAGAAGCTGTTTGAATATAGTGTACAGGATATGGCTGAGCAGCAGTTGAAAGGAGCTTCTAAAGGACAACTGGACATTGAAACAGGACTGCAGTATAGCGTTTGGCAGAGAGAATGACATAAACTAAGGTAATAAATATATTATAAAAATTAGGGTTTAGTGACTCTTTAAAAGTACATAAACATGTTCTATATATGATATATAGAAGATCTTTTCTCTTATGGTCTTAAGGAACTCTTGTTTGTAACAGGAAACAAAGTTTTGTTCCTATTTTTATAGGATTGTGCGTGTGCAATCATGATTAGTTCTTCAATGGTTAGATGAGGTCAGAGATTATAGAAGGGTTATGATTTCTCAGAAATTTGAGGTCTGAAAGTGAAATGGTCCAAGATAAAGGACAGAAATGAGAAGTCTTAGTTTTATTAAAATAAATATCATTAATACGATTGACGATTGATTTGTTTTTTTGTTTTTTTACCTTTTAATTTTTCAGGTTGTGGTTTAAATTATCACAAGAGATGCGCTTTTAAGATCCCTAACAATTGCCGGGGGGTAAAGAGAAGTCATCTTTCCAGTAGATCATTCACAGGAGCAAGTTCCATCACTAAACAAAGAGCCGTGACACTACCGACAGGAGGCAGCCTGGAGGACCTCGGAGGACACAACTCAGAGCCGCAGGTAATGGAAGCTTTATGGCCGTCACAGTTGTAACATATCACTTGTCATTAGCGTTCCTTATACTTCTCTACACTTTACATCTTAGGCTGATTAATTACTGATATACGTTGATTGCTCATGTGCTGTCCACACGCTTTAGTTTTAAAGCGCACCAATCACTAGGATTTTCCTATATAACCTAAAGCCAGTGCTATACTGGCACTATCAGGCTGATTCTATACATACCTTTAGTTGTCAGCTCGGATGTATAGGTTTTCAAACACAAGCAAGTAAAATGAGCAGCTTTTTGATTGGCAGCAGCTGCCGATCAGCTGATAGCTGGGGTGGGTATTCATAGTGATTCCCGCCACCCTGGTTGTCTGTCCTCCTCCTGTTATTATACTAATTCTATTATAGAATCATTTTACTAAGCGGCTAGAAGGACCCGTGCTGATTGTCATATCCATGTGACCAGAAGGGGCGGGGCCTCAGCCAACAGAAAAATAATGTTGCTTCCTGGTATGAGCTATGTTGTCAGAGGCCACGCCCCTTCTGGTCACATGTGTATGACATCAGCACAGGTCCTTCTAGTCACTTAGTAAAACGATTCTATAATAGAATTAACATAAATAACAGAGGGAGAATGGACAGACAGGGGGCAGGAATCCCTATCCTCCTCCTGTTATTATACTAATTCTATTATAGAATCATTTTACTAAGTGGCTAGAAGGACCCGTGCTGATTGTCATATCCATGTGACCAGAAGGGGCGGGGCCTCAGCCAACAGAAAAATAATGTTGCTTCCTGGTATGAGCTATGTTGTCAGAGGCCACGCCCCTTCTGGTCACATGTGTATGACATCAGCACAGGTCCTTCTAGTCACTTAGTAAAACAATTCTTTAATAGAATTAACATAAATAACAGAGGGAGAACGGACAGACAGGGGGCGGGAATCACTATGAATACCCACCCCAGCTATCAGCTGATCAGCAGCTGCTGCCAATCAAAAAGCTGCTCATTTTACAAACTTTACTTGCTTGTGTTTCAAAACTTATACATCCGAGCTGACAACTAAAGGTATGCAGAAAATCAGCCTGATAGTGCCAGTATAGCACTGGCTTTAGGTTATATAGAAAAATCCTGGTGATTGGTGCGCTTTAACATATTAAGGAGTCATATTCATGGCTGCATATAGTTCTATGAACAATAATTAGTCGTAAAGACAGATAGGAACTCATACCAGAAGACCAAGGAAAACTTTCTTAGGGTATATGAACACAGAGTCTTTTTCCAAGGTCTTGGAGAAGAAACTAGGTGCAAACTAAAGGTTTTGAGGAAGATTTTGAAGAATTTCTGTTGAGCCTGAGCTCAGTTTGTACTCCAAAACCTCTTCGAAAAACTCAATGTATACATAGACATAGAGTCTAATATTTCATAAACTCCTCCTGTCATTAGGACTAATTATGCTGCTCTTGCATAAAGCCTTGTTGTGCAGGAGCCAGGCACCATATTGTGCAACTCGTTCAAACTATCCAGGAGGCTTCCGTAAGAGATGACAAATCTCCGAAAGTTCACTTGATTATGTTGCGCACCATGGACAAAGTAGCATTAAGATCTCTGGAGATGGACTTGTAACCTTGAAATGGTTGATATTTTTCAACAATTTTGGTTCAAACTATACAGGAGGTTCTGTAAAAAATGACAAATCTCTGAAAGTTCACTTGATTATGTTGCGCACCATGAACAAAGGAACATCAAGATCTCTAGACATGGACCTGTAACCTTGAGATGGTTGATATTTTTCAACAATTTTGGTTCAAACTATACAGGAAGTTCTGTAAAAGACGACAAATCTCCGAAAGTTCACTTGATTATGTTGTGTACCGTGGACAAAGGAACATCAAGATCTCTGGAGATGGAATTGTAACCTTGAGATGGTTGATATTTTTAAACAATTTTGGTTCACACTATCCAGGAGGCTTCTGTAAAAGACAACAAATCTCCGAAAGTTCATTTGATTATGTTGCGCACCGTGGACAACGGAACATCAAGATCTCTGGAGATGGCTTGTAACCTTGAGGTGGTTGATATTTTTCAATAATTTTGATTCACATTATCCAGGAGGCTTCTGTAAAAGATGACAAATCTCTGAAAGTTCATTTGATTATGTTGCGCACAGTGGACAAAGAAACATCAAGATCTCTGGAAATGACTTGTAACCTTGAGATTGTTGAGATGTTTCAACAATTTTGTTTCTCAAATCCTCTGACATTTCTCTTCTTCTCTTTCTGTTTTCAAAGCTTAGTGTGGCACACACAGACACACAATGCAAAGATTCAGTCAACTTCTCCCCTTTTTATCTGATTTCAGTTGTAATTTTCATATTGCCCACACCTGTTACTTGCCACAGGTGAGTTTGAATGAGCTTCCCATGCTTAAATCAAAGTTGTTTACCCACAATTTTGGAAAGGTGCCAACAAGTCTGTCCTTGTGTACAGGCTCACAATGCTCCCCTACAATAGGTGAATACTTACTATTTTGGAAATAAAGCTTAAAAAGTAGGTATAAAGCATAGGGCTGGAATATTAGGTGTTGACTAACAAAAAATGTAACAAAAAATTGTGCTATAAAGCTTCCATTCTATAAACAGGCACATACCACCAGGTTGTTTGACATGATAAATTTACTCGGTAGAGTTATTATTTTTTCTATATATAATCATCTCTCTTATATTGTTTCTACAGGGTACCACCAAGAAATCTCGTATCCCCTCCTTCAAGGGGCGCCCCATCTGGAAGGATTGGCAGGACATGAACAGAGTGAAGGTTCCTCACACTTTCCAAGTCCATACATACACCCGTCCCACAATTTGTCAGCACTGCCGACGTCTTCTTAAGGGGCTGTTCAGACAGGGCATGCAGTGCAAGGGTAAACTTGTCATATTCCATTTTTGAATGATTATTACATTAAATTATAGATTTATCACTGTTATATTGGCAAACATCTGACAAATCATAATGGTGTATCAGTAGTGATGGGCGAACCCGAACTGTAAAGTTTGGTTTGTGTACCGACCCCGAGCACAGACTTTTCAGGAAAGTCCATGTTGCTCTTTGGGTTCGGCCACCTGAATTAAACAAAAAAGGAAGCAAAAAGGGGATTAAAGCTGGACTATTACACTTACCAAGTCTCTGCGTAGCTGTCACACTGCTTCCGGGTCATCTCATTAGATCTCATGAATATTCACCCACTTCCCCCACCCACCCTCTCTGACAACATCTGTAATTAGTTGCAGTCAGACTGCCAGCATGCCAGTGTCTGTGATTGGTTGCCCTCACACTAGCTGTCTGGGTCCCTGATGTGGAGTGTAAAAATAAATAAATGTAAAGAATGGCATCAGGTCACCTGTATATAGATACCAAGTGCAGATAATGCAGACAGCTGGAGACTGCAGGTCCCAGCTGTGTGCATTATCTTGGCTGTGTATCAAAGTATGAGGGACCCAATTCAGCTTTAAACTAATTAGTTAAATAAATTATTAAAAAAAAGTCATAGAATCTCCCTACTTTTGATACCCAGCCAAGATAAAAGAGACATCTGGGGGCTGGTATTCTCAGGCTGGGGAAGCCCATAGTTCTTGGGGCCTCCTCAGCCTAAAAATAGCAGCCCACAGCTGGACCAAAATTGATGCATCCATTGGATCCTCCAATCCTAGCACTTACCCTGCTCATCTTGATAGTCCTGGTACCATGGCAATTGGGGTAATTTAAGGGGTTAATAGCAGCTGTTATTTGTCAAAAATCACAGCTATCATCGAGCCCGCGGTTAGTAATGGGGAGAGGTCTATGAGACCCCCTTTAATAATCATGTTAGTAAAAAGAAATAACCACAAAACACAGAGAAAAATCCTGTATTAAAAAAAAACAACAAAAAAACACTCTTTTTGTCCAGTTAATTAACCAATCAAAAAACCCTGATGGTCCATCGTAATTCACAGGAGGTCCCATGATAATCCCAACACTGCTGCATTTGGAGATTGCAGTGCACAGACGCATTAGAAAACGTGACCAAGCACTGCGATTTCAGGGACACTGACGGAGATGCAGCTGCAAGCGATGACGTCACTGAGTTCACCTGAGGTCACAACTGGGGTTTCCACGGTACCCCAGCTGTGACCTCAGGTGAACTCACCTGAGGTGAATTTATTGAATTCAGTGACCTCATGTCAGGTGAAGTCATTGAACTCAACGCTAAATTACCGGATTATTTGCAGACGTTTCTGCACCAAATCTGCATCTCACGGCAGAAAAACACACCAAAACCGCCTGGGTTTTTTATGCAGTTTCGGTGCATTTTTCTGTCAGAACTAGCTATGTTCATGGTTTCATTTACACAAATATAAAAAGCCACTTAGAAGCTAAACAAAATCAACAAAATAAACAGGATAAAAAGGCAAAAAAAACCCAGATATCATTATGTTTTTTGTGATGTTTAGTAGCCAAATTATATTTTAAGAATTGCAAAAAGAAATTATGCAGATTTTGGACATTGTAGTTGCCATAAATTTGCTATCAGCATCCAATATGTTCATTTTTGAAGTTAAGACATAAACATATTTGCATCAAGGAGCGCACTGTTCTGTATAAAGCCTAAAAATTTATATATTAATTTGCCAATCTGTTGTGTACAGACTGCCGCTTTAACTGCCACCGACGGTGTGTACCGGATGTACCAGACGAATGCCTGGGAGAGATCACTAATAGTGATGGAGAAGGTAACTTTTATAGATAAAAAATTCTTTCACTTTACACCTTTGCCACAAAGGTTTTTTTTAAGTTTTTGCCGCCTAAATTCAAAAGTAAGCAACTCTCTAACTATTTCCCAATAGCTATTTCTTCTATGGTCATTTCTTCAAGATGTTTGGGGCAACCTCCTTGCCGAGTTTCTTCAAAAACTGTGCACAAGTGTACCTTCACCAACTGATGGTATTTTGAAGACAAAGGGCGGTCACACGAAATATTGATGTGATTTAGATTTTGTTCATTCCCTTTGCATTCTAATTGGTAAAACTAAACTATTATAACTTCCACCTTTTGATCATTATTTAAATATTTTTGGAATGTTTTTTTTTTATTTTTTTTAAAATAACATTCATCTTATAGGTACAGTTTATAGTTTGGGTCGTTATGGATGTGACGATAACAAACGTGCACTTTTTTTTGTTTACTTTCGTTTATATATACAGTAAAACAGCATTTTTTGTGGCAAAATATTTTATCATGCTTTATTTAAAACTTTTTTTTTACATATTAAAAAATTTCACCCCAATTGGCCACCATAGAGTAATTCTGGCCAGCATCTTGTAGTAATGTCCCTCATCCTGGTCCCTATCTTTTTGTATCTTTTAGTTATGTCCCCTATCCTGGTCCTCATCTTGTAATGTTCCCCATCCTGGTCCCCTTCTTGTACTAATGTTCCCCATCCTAGTCCCCTTCTTGTAGTAATGTGCTCCATCCTGGTCCCTATTTTGTAGAAATGTCCCATCCTGGTCCCCATCTTGTAGTAATGTCTCCATCCTAGTCCTCTTCTTGTAGCAATGTCCCCATCCTGATACATTTCTTTTAGTAATGTGCACCATCCTGGTCCTCCTCTTGTAGTAATGCCCCATCCTGGTCCCCATTTTGTAGTAATTTCGCCATCCATGTCCCCATATTATAGTAATGTCCCCATCCTGGTCCTCATTTTGTAGTATTGTCCCCATCTTTGTCCCTATTTTGTAGAAATGTGCCATCCTGGTACCCATCTTGTAGTCATGTCTCCATCCTAATCCTCTTCTTGTAGTAATATTCCCATCCTGGTCCTCATATTGTAGTAATGTCCCATCCTGGTCCCCATCTTGTAGTAATGTCTCCATCCTGGTCCTCATCTTTTAGTAAAGTCCCCATCCTTCTTCCCTTCTTTTAGTAATGTCCAATCCTGGTCCTCTTCTTGTAGTAATGTCCCCATCATGGTCCACATCTTGTAGTAATGTCCCCATCCTGGTCCCATTCTTGTAGTAATTTTCCAATGCATGTCCCCATATAGTAGTAATGTCCCTATCCTGGTCCCCATCTTGCAGTAATGTCTCCATCCTGGTCCTCATCTTGTAGTAATGTGTCCCATCCTGGTCCCTTGCTTGCAGTAATGTCCCCATTTTTGTCATCTTCTTATAGTAATGCCCCATTTTGGTCTTCTTCTTGTAGTAATGTGCCCATCCTTCTCCCTTGTAAAATGTGCCCATCCTTGTCCCCATCTTGTAGTAATGTCCCCATCCTGGTCCTCATCTTTTAGTAATGTCCCAATCCTTGACCCCTTCTTGTAGTAATGCCCCATCCTGGTCCTCATCTTATAGTAATGGCCACCAACGTTAGCATTTTATTTCAGTTGAATATGCTTCCTTGGACGCACATTCAATTGAAATGTATTGCTGCACAGAGACAAGCTCTCTGCACAACATTACTAATGCCAACAGCTGACATCAGGGTGCAGGCGTAGCGGCACATGGCAGTGGCATCTTACACTGCTGTGCCGGTATGCTGACATCAGCTGCTGGCCTCTGATTGCCCGGCAGCTGTCATTGATATTACTATGCATGGAGCTTGTCTCTGCACCGCAATACATTTCAATTGAATGTGCATTTAAGGATGCATATTCAACTGAAATAAAATGCTAACATGGACAGCCACCTGGATAATCATCAAGTGGTCTACGGTGCCTGCAGGCCACATGAAAGAGACTCGGGGCCACATGCAGCCCGCAGGCCGCATGTTTGAGGCCCCGGTTTAGTTTATCATGACATATATGTAATACAAATACATTCTTTAATCCATAGCTAATAAAATATATGCTTCAACGCAAATGCTAAAATGTTGTTCCTTATTTGGCAGATGGAGAAAATTGTAGCACAGAAGATGAGACTGAGAGACTAATCCCGCTCAATATTAGTGCCCAAGAGGAGGAGGAGATATCTGTTAAAAGCCCTGAAAGCACAGTTTGTCCATGTGATAACCCAATGTTCGATAGGTAAATATGTAACTTACTGCTGCGCTCTTTAAACTGCATTATTAAAGGGGATGTCCACTACTCAGACAACCACCTCTCAATCTTTGTTTGCCACCTGTAAAATAATAACACCTATTTTCACCTCCGGTGCCGGCGCCTTCCTGTGGTGTTGGCATAGGCTCTCCTTGGGGTCACGTGACATTATCGTGTCATACAATCCCTACAATCAATCAGCGCTGGCTTCACTTTCCTCTCCTTCAGACAAAAAAGGCACATCTGGAGAACGTGAGAGCTGCTGCCCTCTCATATTCTCCAGAAGTCAAATACGTCTGTAGGAGAAGGGAATAATGTCAGCACCGATTAGCTGCAGGGATCATGTGACATTATTATGTTAGACAAGCCCCGGGACAATGGCTGTGACATTATGTTACACAAGCCCTGGGACAAAGGCTGTGACATTATTATGTTACATGAGCCCCGGGACAGTGGCTGTGAAATTATGTTACATGAGTTCCGGTAGAACAGCACTCTCACGGGAGGTGACTATAAGTGTTATTATTTTACTTAAGGCCGCTTTACACGCAGCGACATTGCTAAAGCGATGTCGTTGGGGTCACGGAATTCGTGACGCACATCCGGCCTCATTAGCGATGTCGTTGCGTGTGAAACGTACGAGCGACTGCTAACGAGCAAAAATACTCACCTTATCGTTGCTCGTTGATACACGCTCTTCCATTCCCAAATATCGTTGCTGCTGCAGGTACGATGTTGTTCGTCCTTCCTGCGGCAGCACACATCGCTGTGTGTGACACTGCAGGAACGAGGAACCTCTCCTTACCTGCGGCCACCCGCAATGAGGAAGGAAGGAGGTGGGCGGGATGTTCGTCCCGCTCATCTCCGCCCCTCCGCTTCCATTGGGAGGCCGCTTAGTGACGTCGCTGTGACGCCAAATGAACCGCTCCCTTAGAAAGGAGGCGGTTCGCCGGTCAAAGCGACGTCGCTAGGCAGGTAAGAAGTGTGACGGGTCCGAGCAATGTTGTGCGCCACGGGCAGCGATTTGCCCGTGACGCACAACCGATGGGGGCAGGTACGCATGCTAGCGATCTCGCTAGCGAGATCGCAGCGTGTAAAGCGGCCTTTAGGGAAATCATAGGGATTAAGATGGGATTGTCACAGTAGTGGACCACACCTTTAATGGGAGTTTGTCAGCACAGAATGACTGTCCAAACCAAACACAGGCTCTCAGTGCTCCCTTGGTGTGGCGAAACAGCTCAATGCATTTTTCCACCTGCTTTTTTTAATCTATCTCTATCCTTATCTGTCTCTTATATGTTCAGAGCTGTCAATCAGGTAAAAGTGGGGAGAGATAGATGAAAAACATCTTAGGTGGGAAACAGGGTGGGAGCTGCTTGTTCACATCAGGTGCTTAAAGAGAACTTGTCACCAGATTAGTTCCCTGTAAGCTGTGGCTCACCTAGGGGACGGTCTGGTCCGATGGGTGTCGCTGCTCCCAAGTTCGGCGCCTCCTGTCTTCTGCAGTGGCCGTCCTCTTTCTTCGCAGGCACGTGTGGATGACGCATCCTACGTCATCCACACTACCTTGCATTGAGGTCCTGCTCATTCACACTTTGATCTGCCCTGCTGAGGGCAGATCAAATTATTGTAGTGTGCATGTGTGGGCGGTCTTTGACTTTTCCTCGCGCCTGCGCATTATAGTAATTTTGATTTCCGAAACTATGGAATTTCTCCTTGACACTTTGATCTGCCCTAAGTAGGGCAGATCAAAATTTCCCTGCGCAGGAACACACTGGGCTGGGTAGAAGGATGGCAATTGCTGCAGAAAAGAGGCGCTGTACCAGAGAGCAGCAACACCCATCGGACTGGACCGGCCCCTAGGTGAGTATAATAAAGGGGTTTCTTACGTTACACAGAGCGGCCTAGGTTTTTATATACAGTATTCTGGAATGCTGTATATAAGAGCTCACTGGTGCTGGCCGCAGCTTATTGGGGCCAAACCTGGTATCAGGTTCCCTTTAATTTGAACAATCCATTTTTTTTACCTCTTTTAATCAACTTCGTAAAAATCATGGATTAATAGTATTAGAAAACAGCAAGTTGAGAGGCCACCAGTGACATATAAATTGTTTTTATTTGACAGTAACTTCATCCCCCTTATGAGAGTCGTACAGTCTGTGCGGTATAACAAGAAGAAAAACAGTTGTGTGCTGATGGAAGGCTGGCTCGTCCACTTTACCAGCAAGGACAGTATGGTGGGTAGAAAATACTTAAGGATTGGCTTCTCTTTTTGTAAGGCCTGAAACACACGTCCGCAGAAAACACGTGCGTGTCTCGCGTTCCGTTTTACGAGTCGGTGTTCCGTTTTTTATGTCCGTTTCGCCGGTACGTGTGACATCCGTGTGATGGCGTATGCTCTCCGTGCGTGCATGTTGAATGTCCGTGTATGTGCGAGATACGTATGTGTCATGTCCGTGTTCAGTCCATTTGTCTTGATCCGTTTCTGAAGGGAATTGACGATGAAAATGCCTATTCATGAGATTCTGGTGTGTGTAATTGGATTACAGCTGCCATAATCACTAATAATTGGTAACCTTTGTTTAATCTTTTTTTAAAGGGTTAAAGGCCTTAAAGGCCCAGTCACACACAATGACTTACCAGCGAACCCGAAAACGATACGACCTGATAGGGATCGCTGGTAAGTCGCTGGGAGGTCGCTGGTGAGATGTCACACAGTCAGACCTTACCAACGACGCAGTAACGATCAGCGATCTCGTTAGCGATCTCATTAGCGATCTCGTTTTGTGTGATGGGACCTATAAAATAGCTAAAAACTATGAACTACTGAAAACGCACACGGACGGTACGGATCGCACACGTTTATGCTACGTGTCACGTACGTGCAGGCACAGACCCATGATGCCGGAAAAACGCGGACATGTCATCCGTGTTAAAAAATGCACACACGTACAAACCACACGGACACACATTACATGGGGCTTTACGTGAGTGTAACTGTTACCATAGGGTAGTATTGGTGCACATGTGCTCGTGCCACCGGTACGCGTCAAAAAGTCCCAAACACGTACCGGCGGCACGGATGTGTGTTGCAGGCCTAAGGGGTACTTTGCACGTTGCGACATCGCTACTACGATATCGTCGGGGTCAAATCGAAAGTGACGCACATCCGACGCCAGTAATGACATCGCAACGTGTAAAGCCTAGATGCACCAATAAACGATCGCAAAAGTGTGGTAAATCGGCGATCTGTGTAGCGTCGGTCATTTCCATAATGTCGGGACGACCGCTGTTACGATGCTGTTCGTTGTTCCTGCGGCAGCACACATCGCTGTGTGTGAAGCTGCAGGAGCGAGGAACATCTCCTTACCTGCCTCCACCGGCAATGCGGAAGGAAGGAGGTGGGCGGGATGTTTACGTCCCGCTCATCTCCGCCCCTCCGCTTCTATTAGCCGCCTGCCGTGTGACGTTGCTGTGACGCCGCACGACCCGCCCCCTTAGTAAGGAGGCGGGTCGCCGGTCAGAGCGGCGTCGCAGAGCAGGTAAGTGCGTGTGAAACTGCCGTAGCGATAATATTCGCTACGGCAGCTATCACAAGATATCGCATGTGTGACGGGGGCAGGACCTATCACGCTCGGCATCGCTAGCATCGGCTAGCGATGTCGTAGTGTGCAAAGTACCCCTAAAACATAGTTGTTTTTCTGGATCGAAATACATGTTCCATAAGAACACTGCACATCTGTTATATAGCGACAGTGGAACAGCTGGTAGTAGGAAATGTTTCACAAGCAAGAATCTGAGAGCCGGTGAGGCACCAGTTTTCGGCAGTTTTTTTTTCCCTCGCGCAGTGATACTTCGCTTACACATGTGGATGCCAGTGAAATTTGAATTTAAGCATAGTATCTTTTGTTCCAAAAGTAGCTAAGTTATAAACCTTTCAATTACAGTTGTCCACCCTATTTTATTTTATGTCATAATCTACTAGTGCTAGCTGCTGTAGAGATGGACAACTAAATTCAATCTTACCTCTGCGGACACAAGAGTAGAAAAAATTCCGAACTGCTTTAGAATTGCCGAAACATAAACCGACATCTTTACAAAATCATTCACATTAGCAATATTCCGTTACCTAAACGTGTACTTTGGGGTCACATAAAGGCACAAAATAGAAAATAACAACAATGTATTAAATATGTGAGCAAATATTTGATATTAAACATTTTAATTTAAAAAAATAAATATATAAAATAAAATATATTTCAGATTTGATATGTGAAATGGTTTTTCATTTATTTTACAGAGGAAAAAACATTACTGGCAACTGGATAGTAAATATATAACCTTATTTCATAATGAAGCTGGTGGCAAGTTTTACAAGGTGAGTTCATTGTGCCGTATTGTATATCTGCATTGTTTAGATGAATTGATTGTGCCTCTTACATACTATAGTCCAGACTTTTTAGGGTGTGTGCCCACCATCAGGATAAGTAGCATTTTGGATTCAGTGTATTCTCGATGCGTCCAAAACGCTGTGTTGTACAGTACAAGCACAATGGATTGGATTTATAGAAATCTCCTGCCCACCATGCTTTTTTTAACTTTGCGTAAACTGTCCTGCGGTGAGGGTTTCCTATTGCTGTAAGTCAATTTGTCGCACAGAGACACTTGAGTCTCCTGCGCAGGAGAACGCAGCTAACACAGCGGAGATACGCTGCTTCGAGAACGCTGCATAACCCTGATCATGGGTACTAATTTTGTAGATTCTACAGAATAATGCTTGAAAGACATACACAGCAAAAATTCCTTAATCATATAACATCACTTCATGTCTCAAAATGTATATATTAACATAGACTATAAATGGAGATCTACTACTCAATAAATCAATACACAAAGCTTATATTACAAATATTTTTGCGGGAACGTTAAAGGTGTAGTCCACAACTCGGACAATCCCTTCTCAGTTACTATGTTACCCCCTTGTCAAATAATAACATCTATACTCACCTTCAGTGTCGGCACCTTTCCAGCGGTGTCAGCACCGACTGACTGGTCATGTCGCGCGATCCCTTGGACCTGTCAGTTGCCACTTCACTGTCCCTTCCTTTGGACAAATCAGACATCTGAAAGAAGTGGGAGCAGCCGCAGCTCTCGCTTCCTCCGGATGTCAATTAGTGAAGTGGTCAAAGGGATGGCGTGACATAACAGTGTTACGTGAGCCTCAGGAGAGCTGGGGGCCAACACCTCTAGAATGACGCCAGTCGGCATAACACCCACTTGGACTTAACCAGAGGGAGCTCATTAGATGCCAAATACTCTGATTGCTAATATATCTGTAACAGAGAAGTAAAGTGTTAAAAAAAATTGTTTTATTCGCTCTGCAGCTACTATTACATTGTGTGTCCAGCTCAATGTGAATAATCTCGTGAAAGGTTCTCATTAGCATGATTTAGGATTTAAAAGGCTCTATGAGGTGTAAAGCACATTGGGATAATAGACATTTGAATGAATTTCAGAAGCTCAGGAAAAAATGTCATCGATATATTGCTAAATACAACTCTGTTATACAGAAGGTTATAAAGGATTTTTTTTTCATGTATTGATTTATTAGGAAGGTCAGAGAAACGCACAAGTGAAAAGAGAGTCATTTAATAAAACATAAATAAAACTGTAAGAAGAAATAGAAATTGGGGATATCAAAAAGTATAGTGAGGAGGTGTCATGATGACTATGGGATAATGGGGGACCAGGGCTCCTAAACTGTCCCTCAAGCTAAAGCTAGGAGGCTCTGTGCTATCCCTAACCTCAGGGATACTCCTGATGGTGGAGAAGCCTGAGTCTCCTTCCTGGCCCTGCTCCTGACCAGTCCTGATCTGACTCCCCTTCCCCTTAGGGAGGAACGGAACAGGAGTGTGATGAAACTTACAGAAAAAGACAGGGAAAAAACAAAACTCTGTCACACCGCATACACACAAAGGTAAATACAATAAGGTTCAAGAGGGAAAACAAGAGTAGGAAGAAAGCTACTAAACCAACAGAGTTAACTCCACAACCACACCAATCAAAAAGCACAACTTTCATCACAAAGTCTGGAACACCACATCTCAGAGACCAAAATAGAATAAACTATAGCTGGCATGGGTGGAAGATTTCAACCAACATAAATAGGAGGGGAGCAGATGTGATAGGACTTCACACAACATGTGACCAAAGGAGCAAACAGACCATTAGAGGTTAACTCTTGCTAGTCTGCCATTGAATTAGCACATGGCAGGTTGACACCCAAGTATGCCTGTGTTGATCCCAGACACCAGAGAAACCATCAGGCGGAGTGTCCAATTCTAGAATCTGAACAGTATCCAATGCAGCTGTTGTGCAAAACTCTGTGAGACTGGAGGTTTCACTTTAAATCAAAGAAAAACAGTCATGTATAATAAAAATGTATAACATTTACAATTTGCATTACATTTTAGGAACTTCCCCTTTCCGATATCCTCCACATTGAGATTTTTGACAGAAATGTCAATGGCCTGACAAAAGATGGGGAAACTCCTCATTGCTTTGAGTTGTTGACAGACACCTTGGTGTATTATGTTGGGGAGCAGCGCCCCAACCCACACGCTGGAGATACTTGGTATAGAATGATTCGTCAAGCCCTGATGCCGGGCATGAATGAGAGCGCGACCACAAAACATTCAGTCCAGTCAAGTATTCCTGGTAAGATCATGTTCCTAATCTGTTAGTATAAGTGTATTCCACTAGATCGGGCCATTATATATGGTGCCCTAAATAAATGATAGGTCTTCATTATCACAGCACTGGAAAAGACCTTTAGGTCTGGGTATTATAAGAACTGAATGGTTTACTTAAAGGGGTTTTCCAACCAACAAAGTAAATTTTAGCCAATAGATCTTGGAACTGCATGTGTTACAAAAATGTTCCTGTGCTGAGATAATCTTATATACTGTATGTGGCCCTACTGTAACGCTCATGGCCGATGTAGAGGCAGTGAGCGGGATTGGTGGACCCACTGGACCACAGGGGAAACCTGGGCTTACCCCTTAGTGGGAGGGGCTAACTAAGCATCCAAAGTGAGGCGGACGCCAGGTATCACTCCCAGGGCAGTGACTGTGGCAGCTGACCCCACCAGGACAGATGACGAACGGAGGAATAGACGGGTACAGGTGGGGTGACTGAGGCAGGCTGGATAGGCAGGTACGGACAGGAATGGTGGGCATGGCAGGGATAGGCAGGTATGGGAAGGCAGGTACTGGAAACGAACACAGAGATAACAGGACAGGAGCTCAGGACTTGACAATTAGATAAGTAGCAGACTGACTAACAAAGGCATTGCGCAGGCACCTCCCCTAATTGGAGAATTCCTTAAATATATAGTGCCTCAGTCACAGGCTGAGAGGCTTTTCCTGGAGATGGCACTCCAGCCCTTTAAGAGGAGAGCCAGTGTGCTCGTGCATCGTTTCCCTCCCAGGAACCCTGTATGGCATATACAGGGTCGAGGAGGGGAAGGAAGCAGCAGCACACGTGGACGACTGCGTGGCAGCAGGGAAGAACAGGATTTGGCCGAGGCGGCGAGTAAGGGACGCCGGCGATACACCTGCTATGTACTGTGTAGTAGCCATGTCTGACCATACAGGGACATGGTCTTAACATACTACAGCTCCTTGCCAGGAAGGGAAGCAAAGCAGAGTATACAGATAGGACAGCATGGGATCCTATCTGTTTCTCCATGAGGGAGAGCTGCAGTACCAACTACGTCCACTATACAATGTACGGCGCTGAGTACAGTGCCCAGCTATTAACATCAATCTAATGGAATAGATTACCAGCACACATGTAGGCATGACCACAGCTTCTTTTAAATGGGGTCACAAGATAGCCATCTGGTGATCGGACGGAGTCTCAGAGGTCAAACCTCTACTGATTCAGGTCTTCGTTATTGCTATAGATGAGCAGTTTTTGAAATTCAAAATGTCTCCAAAAATTCAACTTCAGAAGCATCGCTCCTGCTTGCAGTGGTCAGCAGTGAAGGAGAGAGCAGGAGCGATGCTGGGCGGTGACGCAGGGCTGTGACGAGTGGTGAAACTCCGCCCACACCCCAGTCCACTCACTTAGGAAGACTGGGGCCGGCTCGGTGATGTCGGGTCAACTAGAAGTTGACATGACATCACCATACATCAGAGGTCATGGAGCCCGAAGGTTACGCGATGGGGACGAGCGGACTGCAATAGCACCACTCATAGGCACTATTGGCAACACAAGGTATTTGAGAGAAGCCTTGTTTCTCAACATTATACCGATGTGGCTTGGAAAATTAAGTAGTGAACCACCCTTTTAAGGGTCCGGCACAATGATCCAAGATGCATGGAAGATCCTGGACCATTATGAACTAGAAATGGATCCACAAAGTTTATAAAATTGCAGCAACTGGCGTAAAAATATCACATCATTCATTTATAGAATCATAGGTAAAAACATATGTACCCAACGCGTTTCGGGCGTGTTCAACATTGATCATAGTAGGAAATGTTACAAGACAGATTTGGCATTTTGTTTTATAAACATTTGTTTTGTAGCTTTGATTATGGGTGCACACACTGCCCTGCTCATGACGTGACATGCGGACACATATGTTTTTCACTATCATTCAGTAAAGGAATTACATTTTTTATGCCAGGGGCTCGTATTTTATCAACTTTTTCTATTATATGATAAATTTATTAAATTGATTTTTTTGCTTCCTTTTTTTTTAGGAGCTTCTCTTCAACCCCAGCAAAATTTGGTAAGTGTATTGACAAAATACATTTAGACTTTTTTTTCTCCACTTTGATTGTAGTTTGGAATCTTATTGGAAATTTCGGCTTCTTTCTCCCCTTATGAGCCACTTCTTTCTCTTTCCCTTTAGACAGTCCATTATGATGCTTAGTGGCCGATGTGAAAAGTAATTGTAGTTTAGGATTTTTTTATAGACAACATGCATAAATAAAATCAATAATACTAAATAATAATAATAATATTAAATAATAATAAAATGAATAAATATTAAAATATTTCTTATCTACCATAAAGAAAACTACAAAAAAACAGATTTAATCAATATCTCATTTACTAATGACACCATTTCTTTGACCAGTCATATATACGCAATAGATCTTGGCTAAATACGTTTTCTGGCAAAGACTTAGCTCCAAAGGGCACAAAAGATTGGGCTTGCCGAATCCTTTAATTCCTTGGCCGCTACAGTTGAGGGAAGGTTAGGCAGTAATACTGCATAGTTATTACTACCATAATCCTCTAGTATCATGAATTGAAAGTTTCCAATATAAATAGTTCTTATATTTTAGGATATCAGTCACATGTATCAGATTTTCCCAGATGAAGTTCTAGGATCTGGACAATTTGGCACCGTTTATGGAGGTAAGCAATATTTTCTAATTTTGTATGATTGTGTTACTTTTTGTCTTCTTTTCTGTATTTTTTCAACTTTTGTCCACTACTTGTTTTTTTATTGGTGGCCTATCCTTAGGATAATGTTATGAAGTATAAGTGGATAACCGAGGACCGGGATTCCTAGACTGGCCCTCAGGGTAGGGGGCCCTAGCTGTCCTTTATCCCAGAGGTACGTCTGATGGTGCAGAGGTCTGGACCGCCAACCTAGCCCTGCTCCTGGCAATCCCTGCTCTAATACCCCCTGTCCCCACCTCAGGGGAGGGCTGGGACAGGAGTAGTTAAACCCACACAAATAGACAAACGGGGAAAACAAAACTTTAACTCGCAGCAATCACACAAAGAGGTGTTAGACAATATGTGATAAGGAGGAAATAAAGAGCAGGGAGGAAATAAACAGACAACAAGAGAATTCCCACAACACACCAAACAGCACTCAGTAGTTCACCAGCAACTGGATCACAACAGCACATGGACCAGTATCGCTTAAAGCTGTAGTCGGCACAGGAAGTCAGTATCCACCTTCTTAAAAAGGGCGGATAGAAGATGTGATAGGTTTCTCATAATATGTAATCCTAGAGGTAACCAGTAGGTTAGGAGAGATTAACCCCTGCCAGCCCGATCACTAATGAACACCTAGCTAGTAGACGCCCGAGCTTCCCTGTGCAACTGAGAAACCCCAGAGAAGCTACCGTATGGAGTGTCAGAGTCTGTGGTGTGAACAGTGCCAGATACCACCATGACACTCAGCCAGTTTTGAGCCAAACGCCATGTGACAGATAGGCCATCAAGATGTGATTGGTGGGAGCTGACCAGTTGCTATCGGCACTGGTTGTAAGTTTTTGAATGCTGAAAACATAGTAGCTTTGTCTTTTCTGTAGTGGCTGGGTATTGCATATCCACCCTATTTATTTGAACAGGAGTTGATCTGCAATACTGGGCAGCGGCCATTATGGAAATGACGGAGCTGCTGTGTTCCGAGAACTTCCGGTAACAGATCACCGGGTGTCGCACCCTCATCGATCAGATATTGAAGTCTTATCCTAATGATAGGCCATCAATAAAAAAAAGTAGTGGCCAACCTCCTTTAATAAAAAAAACTTATATTAAGTGGAAATTAAAAGTTTTACTGCAAGCCATATCATTTTTGGCAAGATTGGTGATGGTATATTTATAAATAGATGATGTACTACAGTAGTAAGGCGCAAGATTTATATGTTACCTGTATATATTTTTGTCACTTTTTTTTATATATATATATACAGTACAGACCAAAAGTTTGGACACACCTTCACATTCAAAGAGTTTTCTTTATTTTCAGGACTCTGAAAATTGTAGATCCACATTGAAGACATCAAAACTGTGAATTAACACATGTGGAATGAAATACTTAAAAAAGTGTGAAACAACTGAAAATATGTCTTATATTCTAGGTTCTTCAAAGTAGCCCCCTTTTGCTTTGATTACTGCTTTGCACACTCTTGGCATTCTCTTGATGAGCTTCAAGAGGTAGTCACCGGAAATGGTTTTCCAACAGTCTTGAAGGAGTTCCCAGAGATGCTTAGCACTTGTTGGCCCTTTTGCCTTCACTCTGCGGTCCAGCTCACCCCAAACCATCTCGATTGGGTTCAGGTCTGGTGACTGTGGAGGCCGGGTCATCTGGCGTAGCATCCCATCACTCTCTTTCTTAGTCAAATAGCCCTTACACAGCCTGGAGGTGTGTTTGGGGTCATTGTCCTGTTGAAAAATTAATTATGGTCCAACTAAATGCAAACTGGATGGAATAGCACGCCGCTGCAAGATGCTGTGGTAGCCATGCTGGTTCTGTATGCCTTCAATTTTGAATAAATTCCCAACAGTGTAACCAGCAAAGCCCCCCCACACCATCACACCTCCTCCTCCATGCTTCACGGTGGGTACCAGCCATGTAGAGTCCATCCGTTCACCTTTTCTACAAAGACACGGTGGTTGGATCCAAAGATCTCAAATTTCGACTCATCAGACCAAAGCACAGATTTCCACTGGTCTAATGTCCATTCCTTGTGTTCTTTAGCCCAAACAAGTCTCTGCTGCTTGTTGCGTGTCCTTAGCAGTGGTTTCCTAGCAGCTGCTTTACCATGAAGACTGCTGCACAAAGTCTCCTCTTAACAGTTGTTCTAGAGATGAGAAGGTGTGTCCAAATTTTTGGTCTCTACTGTGTGTGTGTGTGTATATATATATATATCCCTTTTTTCTTTCTTTCAGGAAAGCATCGGAAAACTGGAAGAGATGTTGCAATAAAAATCATCGATAAACTCAGATTTCCCAGTAGGCAAGAAAATCAGCTCAGAAATGAGGTGGCCATATTGCAGGTAAAAATAAGGATCGCTCATTGACATATTATTGCTATATATACTTGGATATATCCTCTAATTGACACTTGACACTATTCTACTCTAGTACTGTAGATAGATATATGGAAAAATGGCACCAACATCACGCCGTACTTGGGTTGGTAGTGCCCGAAAAGAAAAATGATTCCCCCTGATTCTTGGTAAAACATGTTGTGGACTTTGCTCCCAAGTCTTAATAAAATGGACAATTGTCACATGGAGATTTACACAAACGTCGCCGACTGTCATGGCGGAGTCGGGTTCTGTTCAGACTGCAGATTCTGACACTCTGCCTGATAACAACTCTGAGGTCTGTAATCAGAGCAGGCTGACTCGGACTCAACCAACAGATTGGTAGTTCATAGACAGGCTAGCAAGAGTTAATCTCTGCTAATCTATGATCACATGTTGAGGGGGAGACAATTGCATCTGCTTTCCTCCTATATATGCTGGCTGGACACTTCTATTAGTGCCAGCTATAGTTTACTTTAGTTGGTCAGAGGAAATCTGGTGTTATATCTGTTGTTGTGTGCAGTTGTGGAGTTTACCCTTTTTGCTTTTATATTGCTACCCTCCTCCTCTTGTTTTTCTCTTGAGTCTATTCGTGTGTGTGTGTGTGTGTGTGTGTGTGTGTGTCAGAGTTTTGGTTTGGTTTTCCCTTGTCTGTCCTTATCTGTTTATCATCTCACTCTTGCCCTGTCCCTCCCTGGGAGGAGGGGCGTATTAGAGTAGTATTTCTCAGGAGTATAGAAAGGCACAGGACTCTGGAGTCTCTACCATTAGGAGTAAGCTGGAGGTGAGGGATAGCCTAGGATCCCCTAGAGTAAGGGACGACACTGGAGCCCCCTGCCTCTAGCTATCCCGAAGTAACATTGAGCAATATTACACTAAAAAATGAGGGACCACAAGGGTTTACAATTTATATTGAAACTCCTGAGACAAACTGGAAAATCTGTATCAGGGCACCAAGTATCATGCTTTATTTATAGCACTGGTCTCCTCATATAGTGGAGCAGAATGACCTTTTTGGAACCCTTAAAAGAGGTGTCACTAGCTTACTATCGTATACATCCAGGAGCAAACTTTTGACCGGACCCCTCTGCCATCCCACCCCCAACTAGCTTTTCCGCCACCTGCCCATTACGCCCCAGTGCTGTGCAACAAATCTGGAGCAGTTTGTTACGTAGTAGTGGTAACATCCATTTCTATTAGGATCATTTTGTCCCTGCTTCTCAGGCTCCATGGCAAGGCGTGATTGTGGCCACAGCATTTACACCCCTAGTGCCCATATATATATGAATATTTTAATATATATTAAAGGGAACCTGTCAGCACCTTTTTGCCCTATAAGCTGCGGCCAGCACCAGCGGGCTCTTATATACAGCATTCTAACATGCTGTATATAAGAGCCCAGGCCACTATGTAGAACATAAAAAACACTTTATAATACTCACCTAAACCGGTTGCTGCGGTGGATGTGACTCAGATGGGCGTCTTCATCCTCCGGTACCGGCGCCGCCTCTTTTGGCTATCTTGGTCCTTCATCTTCTGTAGCCAGGGTGCATGACGCGTCCGACGTCATCCACACTCGCCGGCATTCAGGTCCTGAGCAGGGCAGATCAAAGTATTGTAGTGTGCATGCGCGGGACCGGCGAGTGTTTATTACATAGACACGTCATGCACACAGGCTTCAGAAAGAGGACGAAGATGGCTGAAAGAGGAGGAAGACGCCCATCTGAGCCACATCCACCGCAGCGACCGGTTTAGGTGAGTATTATAAAGTGGTTTTTATGTTCTACATAATGGCCTGGGCTCTTATATACATTATGTTAGAATGCTGTATATAAGAGCCTGATGGTGGTGGCCACAGCTGATAGTCCAAAAAAGTGGTGACAGGTTCCCTTTAATATATTATTGTTATATACAGTGTGTCCACCCATATCCTGTCCACCGCCATTAACTTTCGAACGGCGGCAGCTATAGGCATAGAAGTGGTGTCTAGGTATAGTAAAGTAGCCATGTGCTACGCAATGAAACCACCTATAGCGCCACCTGGTGGAAAACAACGGAGTTAGTATTTTTATTTCGAAAACGGAACGAGAGAGAGAAAAAAAGTGAATTACAAAGTTGCAGGGCATCATCAATTCAATACGAATCGACATCTTGCATACAGAAATGCTATGATTAGAACGTGTAAAACTCACAAGGTTGCGGATGTGAAGCGATACCTCAGGGAGACCTTCCTACAAGTCATTGGGTATGGTGGCTGTGTGGAGTGGCCTCCACGCTCACCTGACCTGACCCCATTGGACTTCTTTCTGTGAGGTCACATCAAACAGCAGGTGTATGCGACCCCTCCACCTACATTGCAGGACCTAGGACGACGTATCACAGATGCTTGTGCAAACGTGTCACCTACCATATTGCACAACGTGCAGCAAGGTACAGTATGCTGTGCAGAGTGCAGATGTGCATTGCAGCTGACGGGGCCACTTTGAGCATCAAAGTTAAATGAGCGCCATATGCGTGACCAGCATTCATTGTTTTGGGGGGTTTCATATCATAGCATTTCTGTATGCAAGGTGTCTATTTGTATTGAATTGATGATGCCCTGCAATTGTGTAATTCACTTTTTTTCTCTATCTCGTTCCGTTTTCGAGATAAAAATGCTAACTCCGTTATTTTCCACCAGGTGGCGCTATAGGTGGTTTCATTGTGTAGTGCATGGCTACTTTACTATACCTAGACACCACTTCTATGCCTATAGCTGCCGCCGTTCTCAAGTTAATGGTGGTGGACAGGATATGGGTGGACACACTGTATATATTATTCATTAATATCAATAATTTACCATTATTCATTAAATTAATCCTTGTTTTTATTTTTCAGAATTTGCGATGTCCTGGAGTTGTGGACCTGGAAGCCATGTGTGAGACCCCTGAACGTATTTATGTAGTCATGGAGAAGTTACACGGTGATATGTTGGAAATGATCCTGTCAAGTGACAAAGGTAGACTTCCCGAAAGGATCACAAGGTTTATTGCTACACAGGTAAAGTCTTTATTTCTTATAGTTAATATAACTAGTTAGTTTAGTATGGAGTCAACTCACAAAAAGTGCTGGCTGTTTAGGAGTTAAATATATACCTATCAGCCCTGGGGCTTCAGGACAATGTAAAGTTGTGTCAAAGTTATTGGCATGATACAACTTTTACGGCAAAGCCATGGACAAAGAGTCAATGGAGGGGCGAGCTAGAGATGTATGAGATACATTTAAACTTTAATAAACTGTTTTAAGGAAGTTCCATTCACAGGTGTTTTTCTTTTTTAATAGATATTGGTAGCTTTACGCCACCTTCATTCAAGGAGTATTGTACACTGTGATCTCAAACCGGAGAATGTTCTCTTAGCCACAGAAGATCCATTCCCACAGGTAAGATTCAGAGCAAGTAAAAAGGATTGCGGAGTAATAGATGTCCTAGTATTTTAGTGTAAATGCATTTGGTCTGGCGCCTGCTCTCAGTTGGGCTCATAGATCAATCAAAGGAAAATCACATCTCAAATACTCAAGACAAATGTTCTGATCATCACATTTGTCTTATTTATCAATGTATTGACAAAGCCAAAAATTTATTTTAATACCTTAATGCAAAGTGAAAACATGAAAATTAGATGTAATGCAGTCACTGCTTACAGGCTGTAAAAAAAAACAGTCTTGATGTGCAGGAGCCAGACGCCGTATTATGCAACTTGTTCAAACTATCCAGGAGGCTTCCATCAAAGATGGCGAATCTCCAAAAGTTCACTTGATTATGTTGCACACTGTGGACAAAGGAACATCAAGATCTCTAGAGATGGACTTGTAACCTTGAGATTGTTGATATGTTTCAACAATTTTGGTTCAAATTATCCAGTAGGCTTCCATAAGAGATGACAAAACTCAGAATGTTCACTTGATTATGTTGCACACCGTGGACAAAGGAACATCAAGATCTCTAGAGCTTTTAACTTTGAGATTGTTGATATTTGCCTGGATAGATGACAAATCTCCGAAAGTTCACTTGATTATTGTGATGTTAGCCACTACTTACAGGAAGTATGAACGGAAGAGTAGACAGGAAAGCCGGGGTCTGGTAATAGGAGGACCCATATGGATTCAGGGAGTACACAGAGGTGAAGTTAGATCATAATCCAGGGGTCAGTATTCCAGGAAGGCATGTAATAGATTCAGGGAGTAAATTGAGATGTGGTCAGGTAACGGTTCAAGATCTAAAGCCAGGAGGTCATGACAGGAACAGGGAGCAGGCTGAGAGGAGTCAAAACAACAGTTTTGGGTAAAGAAACAATAGCTCAGAACACTAACAGGAACATAGGCAAACAGGACAACAACTGAACCAGAATGTACGACTGGCAAGGTTCTAGCGGAGCATTCTCATTAAAGAAGCAGAGCAATTACCAGGAAGATAGAATACCTGAGCAATCAGCACCTCCCAGAACCTGCATGGAATCCTGCGCTGTCAATCAACCTGCCAGCTCAGTAGCTCAGGAAAAACACAGCAGAGCATCTCCTAATGTGCAAGATGCTCTGCACAGAGGAATCATATCACTGCCAGCTCAGTAGTCCAGGAAAGTGCAGTAGAGCATCTTCTAATGTGCAAGATGCTCTGCACAGAGAAATTGTGGCATTAGCATTGAGATGTTGTTCACACAAAAGGATGTACACATATCATTTCACTACTGATTATGCATACACAATAGTTGTACCTGCACAATCAGGACAGTGTTATGAACTTAAACATTCTCACACGTGAGTAACAGAGACAGGGAAGATCTACTGAAGGGAGTTGCCGCACCCGCACCGAAATGGTCACACAACCCAAAACACCAACTCGGACCTGACTCCCTGAAAGGCCATCGAGATGTTTCTCATACCTCCTCAAGGACCAGAGGGGAGGCCGCAACAAACTGTCAACAAGGGGAGAGGAAAATATTCTGGAAGATACAAATACCCAGAGGGAGAAAACTAAATCAGGTTCATATAAGTTCATATGAGAAGGAAAGATAGAGCTACAAACAAGTGGCTCAAGGAAAACCTTCCAGGAACCTAAAATAGGAAAAAGTGCTGGGAAGGCAAAAAAAGACTCTCTGTAGGAACTAAACTGGTGTTTACCCAATGAGGAAAACCCTTAAGCTTAAGAGCTGGAACTTTTAAATGCAAGTCCAACTAGAGTTATAGCCAGCAAGGAAGTGCAGCTATAGGTGAACATATAAAATGCAACCCAGGATGTGATAGAACAGACTAAAATGGGAAAATCAGAAACACCTGGAGAGGAGCGAACCAAGAAGGGAGAATTAAGACAATAGGAACCATCAGCATTTGGATAAGGAAGAAAAGGCAACAGCCCTGCAGACAGAGGAACTGGCCATGTGGCAAACGGTCATTGGATTGACTCTCCAAAACAAGCCATGCCAGACATGCAGTGTGGCTATAATTAACAGCCATACTCCATCGTGTACAACTAGGATTGGAAACCTTCATCCTAGACGTTTAACCATTGCTGCACCATAATCATTGCTTGCTTGCTGAAAATCATGACTACCTTGACCATAAGGCTGGGGCCACATGGGGATTACTGCGATCCCCTCGCATGACACTTGGCTCACGCTGGCAGCACAACAGAACCAAGTGTTATGCGAGTGTCCCTGCAACTGAGGTCCAATCGTGTGAGCGGACCTCAGCTGCGGGGGCGGGCTGAGGAGGGGAGGGAGGGATTTATCTCTAGCTGGCTATTGCCATTCGCACCCTGCACTCGCAGTACACCACTGTTCCACGAGTGCAGTGCGATTTTTTTCTCGCCCCATAGACTTGAATAGGTGCGAGAGAAAACAGGATCGCATTAGTGTCGCAGCATGCTATGATTGTTTTCTCGGTCCGATTAGGGCTGAGAAAATAATCACTCATGCGGCTGACACACAGGCTAATATTGGTCCGAGTGGAATGCGTTTTTTTTTTTTTTTTATCACACTCCACTGGCACCAATTTTCATGCCGTGTGGCTTAGGCCTAATAAAGGGTCTCAGGTCTGCATTGTGATAGTGTCTGTTAGGTTACATCTGAGGTTGTCTCTAAAGGCCCCGTCACACGCAACAACATATCTAACGATATATCGACGGGGACACGGATTCCGTGACGCACATCCGGCATCGTTAGGGACGTCGTTGCGTGTGACACCAACGAACGACCGTTAACGATGGCAAATACTCACCAAATCGTCCATCGTTGACACGTCGTTCATTTTCAAAAAATCGTTGATTGTTGAGGTCGCAGGTTGTTCGTCGTTCTTGAGGCAGCACACATCGCTACGTGTGACACCTCGGGAGCGACGAACTACAGCTTACCTGTGTCCACCGGCAATGAAGAAGGAAGGAGGTGGGCGGGATGTTACGGCTGCTCATCTCCTCCCCTCCGCTTCTATTGGGCGGCCGCTTAGTGACGCCACACGAACCGCCCGCTTAGAAAGGAGACGGTTCGGTGGCCACAGCAACGTCGCTAGGCAGGTAAGTCCGTGTGATGGCTCCGAATGATATTGTGTGTCACGGGCAGTGATTTGCCCGTGATGCACAAACGACGGGGGCGGGTACGCTCGCAAGCGATATCGCTAGCGATATTGCTGCGTGTGACGGGCCTTTACAGCCAGAAAAAATTGTTAAAAGTCAAAGTCACTAAACAATTCAAGATGTTGTCAACTACTAGACACCCGTTAAAGAAGTTGTCTGGGACAATTTAGTTGTTTTATTTATTTAGGCTGGAGAACTAACAGTTAGGTAGTTACTAACTCCCTGCCTGCTCCAACCGTCTCCAGCTAAAAGCGGACAAGGACCACGTTTTTAGAGATTCTTCTGCTCGCAATCAACAGAGAAGCTTTTTCTCTTTTGCTTTGCTCAGTTGACGGGGCATGACTGGAGACATCATGCTGATTGACAGCCGACTCCCCACAGTTCGGCAGCAGGGAGTCTGCTGCCAATCAGTGTGACATTGACAGTCACAACACAATGACAGAGCAGTCCGGAAGAGAAGCTGCTGCTCTGTTGACGTGATGTCAGCAGAAGTAGCAGGAGTGGTCCGTGTCGGCTCAGAACTGCACCGGGCAGAACAGACAGGTAGTTAGCAACTACCTGACTGTTAGTTCTTAGGCTGCTTTCACACTGCGTTATTACCTACGTTCACTGGTCCCGAAAATGGTGGAAGACATAGCACACAGTGTCTCTGTCTGCACCATTATAGTCAATGGCCCCATTGGCGCATGTGTCCGAAACGTGTTTTGTGGGGGGGTTCGGACGGAGGCCCTGAGGGGACCACTGAACGTAGGTAATAACACAATGTGAAAGGGGCCTTAGGAACAGTTAAAAAAAAACTAAAATAGTCTCAGACAAACACTTTAATCAATGTTCAAAGGAAGGTGATATTTTCTTAAAAAAATAAATAAATAATAATTTATACTCCCCTCTCGAACTGCTTCACCTCATTTGTAGTGAGCACTGTTTCTTCCACTTGGACAACATGAGAACGCTGCAGATGATCAGCGGCCACTGACTGACACATCACAGCTGATTTGCGGGGGACACAACACTGAGTACAGGGGAGTGGTGTCAGTCCAGAAAGTATCAATTTTTTTCCATCTTCCAGGACCCCATTAATAAGCGGTTGTCAACTTTAATGGAAACAAATTCAAACTTCTTCTTTAATAGATATATATTATTTAATTAACGTAGCAAAACATATAAAAAATATCTTGTAATATACAGTGCCTACAAGTAGTCTTCAACCCCCTGCAGATTTAGCAGGTTTGATAAGATGCAAATAAGTTAGAGCCTGCAAACTTCAAACAAGAGCAGGATTTATTAACAGATGCATAAATCTTACAAACCAACAAGTTATGTTGCTCAGTTAAATTTTAATAAATTTTCAACATAAAAGTGTGGGTCAATTATTATTCAACCCCTAGGTTTAATATTTTGTGGAATAACCCTTGTTTGCAATTACAGCTAATAATCGTCTTTTATAAGACCTGATCAGGCCGGAACAGGTCTCTGGAGTTATCTTGGCCCACTCCTCCATGCAGATCTTCTCTAAGTTATCTAGGTTCTTTGGGTGTCTCATGTGGACTTTAATCTTGAGCTTCTACCACAAGTTTTCAATTGGGTTAAGGTCAGGAGACTGACTAGGCCACTGCAACACCTTGATTTTTTCCCTCTTGAACCAGGCCTTGGTTTTCTTGGCTGTGTGCTTTGGGTCATTGTCTTGTTGGAAGATGAAATGATGACCCATCTTAAGATCCTTGATGGAGGAGCGCAGGTTCTTGGCCAAAATCTCCAGGTAGGCCGTGCTATCCATCTTCCCATGGATGCGGACCAGATGGCCAGGCCCCTTGGCTGAGAAACAGCCCCACAGCATGATGCTGCCACCACCATGCTTGACTGTAGGGATGGTATTCTTGGGGTCGTATGCAGTGCCATCAAGTCTCCAAACGTCACGTGTGTGGTTGGCACCAAAGATCTCGATCTTGGTCTCATCAGACCAGAGAACCTTGAACCAGTCTGTCTCAGAGTCCTCCAAGTGATCATGAGCAAACTGTAGACGAGCCTTGACATGACGCTTTGAAAGTAAAGGTACCTTACGGGCTTGTCTGGAATGGAGACCATTGCGGTGGAGTACGTTACTTATGGTGTTGACTAAAACCAATGTCCCCACTGCCATGAGATCTTTCCGGAGCTCCTTCCTTGTTGTCCTTGGGTTAGCCTTGACTCTTTGGACAAGCCTGGCCTCGGCACGGGTGGAAACTTTCAAAGGCTGTCCAGGCCGTGGAAGGCTAACAGTAGTTCCATAAGCCTTCCACTTCCGGATGATGCTCCCAACAGTGGAGACAGGTAGGCCCAACTCCTTGGAAAGGGTTTTGTACCCCTTGCCAGCCTTGTGACCCTCCACGATCTTGTCTCTGATGGCCTTGGAATGCTCCTTTGTCTTTCCCATGTTGACCAAGTATGAGTGCTGTTCACAAGTTTGGGGAGGGTCTTAATTAGTCAGAAAAGGCTGGAAAAAGAGATAATTAATCCAAACATTGTTCTTTGTGCCTGAAATACTTCTTAATACTTTAGGGGAACCAAACAGAATTCTTGTGGTTTGAGGGGTTGAATAATAAATGACCCTCTGAATAAACTTTTCACAATTTAAAAAAAAAAAATAAAAAAAGAAATAACATTCTTTTTTGCTGCATTTCACACTTCCAGGCTGATCTACAGTCCAAATGTCACAATGCCAAGTTAATTCCGAATGTGTAAACCTGCTAAATCTGCAGGGGGTTGAATACTACTTGTAGGCACTGTATCTCAACGTTTGTCTAAAAAAGGACAATAACGTTATAGTGTATTCATTTTAATGGTTGATGCTATTAAAAAAAGAAAAAATATTAATATAATAGTAGAATTGATTTTTTTTATGCATTTCCCTTTTGAGTGAATGTAATTGAAATTAAACTATAATGTACCGTATTTTTCAGATTATAAGACGCACTTTTTGCTCTCGAAAATTTGGGAGTAAAATGAGGGGTGTGTCTTATAATCCAAATATACCTTACTGGGAGGTGGTGGAGAGGGGTCACAGAAGGCGGAGGAGATGCTGCGGGCGCTGTACTGCAGGCTGCTGGGCGCTGTGCTTGGGCTGCGAGCTTCTGTGCTGGTGCTCGCTGCAGGCAGTGATGTGGGGGCCATCATGAAAATGGCAGTGCAGCCTTCAAATAATGGCGCCCGGAGTCGGCGCGTGTGTAGATGAGGCTCTCGGCTCAAGATCTCATCTGCGCACGCGCCACCTCTGGCTCATTGATCTCCCAGCAGCGGACTTAAGGAAAATGGCGCCTGGAGGTGGCGCATGCGCAGATGAGATCTCGGCTTGTCACTGAGCCGATAGCTCAATCTACGCACTTGCCGATTCCGGGCGCCATTTTTTTTAAGCCTACACCGCCAACAGTTTCTGGATGTTGGCTACTTAACAGCACCCGCAGCAAGCATTTGGCATACCCACCGCAGCATCGCCCTACCCTTCATTATCCCTGCCTTCTGTGACCCTGCTCCACCACTGCTGCCACCCTCCTCTAGTAAAACACCACCAGATTGTTAGACGGACCCCCCTTTTTTTTTCTCTAAATTTGGGGTGTGTCTTATAATTCGGTATGTCTTAAAAGCTGAAAAATATGGTATTTACCCGGAAATAATGTTATGTATAGCCAAAAATAGTTGAGTAGCCTAAAATTTTTAAATGTTATGCTTGATGGAATCCTAAACATATTTTGTAAGTTCCCAAATTGTTAGGTCATTTTTATTTTACGGTGAAATATATATGAAGTATAAATAAATATATGTGAGATAAATCTGTTTTCTGGAATTGTTAACAAGCAGTTAACCGGTTTCTTCTGATCTTTGTTATTATTTATTTTACGGTTTTAATTTTAACATTCTTTTATATTTACAATTTAAGATAAAACTTTGTGACTTCGGCTTTGCTCGGATCATTGGTGAAAAGTCTTTTCGAAGGTCGGTTGTTGGAACTCCTGCGTATCTGGCCCCAGAGGTTTTGAGGAACAGCGGTTACAATCGGTCACTGGATATGTGGTCTGTTGGAGTGATAATCTATGTCAGCCTTAGTGGCACCTTCCCCTTCAATGAGGATGAAGACATTAATGATCAAATACGAAATGCAGCATTTATGTATCCTAAGAACCCGTGGAATGAGATCTCAAATGATGGTGAGAATCCGATTTACAAATGTTATAGAGATTGAGTTAAACATTTTTTTACAGATTAAAGAAAAAACCTTAGGGATGTTTTAACACCCAACTGTTTCTCCCTTAAAGAAGCATGTTGTCACGCAGTGACTACTGGGTTCCACCAGGTACACGGAAACCCCTGGCGAGCGCCACAACACACAGGGTACACAATACAACGGTGGGTCATGGCACTAGGGAGAGAAGAGCAAGGTCCCCTCCTAAACTGACCTGAGGCTGATCCCTGCACTCCCGAACATCCCTATACAGGTTCTTTCACCTTAACGCCAATCGCGTTAGCTATTCCTGCTTTCCCACTGCCCTGCTCACTAGGCAGGACTGAGTCCAGGGAAAGTTAGGGATCTTTTCCTGGACTCAGTCCTGCCTAGTGAGCAGGGCAGCGGGAATGGTAGTCCCACTCTAGATTAAAGACACAGAGAGGATTAGACAGATGAGTAAAATAAACAGCAATCATACAAAGCACTCCAAACAACAAGAGGTAATAATGAGGGACAGGCAAAACCCAAAAGGACTGAGGAAAGGAAAAAACAGCACAACTTTCAAACAGAAAATGTTCTCAGAATGGCTTCCTGGTCCTCAGCTCACAGGTTCCGTCTAGAGGCAAGTAAAGCAGAAACTATCACCAACAATTACCTGGACTAGGAGGGAAGTCTTTATAGCAGAGCTAATTAGCAATAGAGAACAGCTGTCTAAAGCTTTCATTCACAGTATAGGAGACCAGAGGATCTACTTAACCCTAGCAGCGCTGGATATAGGAGAATCTGCACAGCCAGCATTAATAACCTGAGCAAATGTGTATGAAGATCTGTGCTGTGATATTCTGACAGGGATAGGCATGTGATCGGCGATGGGGTGAAATAACCCGTATAGGGACGTTAGGGAGTGCAGGGATCAGCCTCAGGTGACCCTGCTCTCATTTCCTTAGCGCCACGGCCCACCAATGTATCGTGCACCCTGTGTGTTGCGGTGCTCTCTGGGGGTTCCTGTCTACCTGTCGGAATCCCATTAGTCACTGAGTAACAGTTATTTTTTAACTCTATATTTGTTAACTTTTCTAAATTTGCTTAAATATTGGTAATCTGATAATTTTTTCTTTCATAAAGATTGTTATGCTTGACAAGTAAATGGAGTTTAGGAGGGTTATTTATATTCTGTCCAAAAAATTTCTGGATCACATGTGAGGACAGTAGGGAAACAATTTGGGGTTTCTCAACTAGGATTTACTATAATATCCAACTCTTAGAAAGAAAAATGCAGTATCAGTATGGACTATTCACACAGAAGTGTAAGGCCGGTGTCACACTTGTGATTTCCTCGTGTGTATCTCACGCGAGTTTCGCGGTGCATCACCCGACATGGACTCACACTCTCCTCACAGGAGCTTCTCAGCTGCATAGAGATGCATGCAACCGACCCGCTTCTGTGAGGAGAGTGTGTGTCCGTGCCGGGTGATGCACCGTGAGACTCGCGAGAGATACACGCGAGGCAATGGCAAGTGTGACACCGACCTAAATCCATTCATACTGCCTCTCAAAAATACATTTTGCAATACTTTTCTCAGATTGAATTTCACGTTTGCTATCTTAAATGCGGCTTTACATTCTTTGAACATGGTGTGATACAGTGTGGAACATTTATAGTGTTTGTTTCTCTCCTTAGCAATTGCCCTTATCAGCAGTCTGTTACAAGTACAAATCAGAAGAAGGTTCAGTGTAGACAAGGCGCTGAGCCACCCCTGGATGCAGGTACATGGTTTTCTTCTTTTTATTAGTTCATCCTTGTGAGTACAATAGTATGATTTGTATACTTGATTGTGGCCAATATTCAAAAAGTGTTACTGTGTCTGGATCCCTCCTCACCCTGCCTGATTAGATTCCTAATACTATAAAAGATTTCTTTAGAATTCACCATCTTTCATTAATTTTCCAAGTCAGAAGCCTCTCATACAGCCAAAACGTATTTCTTGCTTCGCACTGCTGAGGAGCAACACCCTGAAACATGTCTGCAATAGAGTTTCTGGTTTAGTTTTTATCCTAAGTCATGTAGAAAGTCTTGTTAAAGGGTCGGTATTGACTTTTGGGCCCCTTTCACATTGCGTTTCAGTGGCTCTCTCGGGGCATACGTCCGAAATCCCGCCCCTCCCCCCACAAAATGAGTTTCGGACTTATGCGCCGACAGGGCCATTGAGTATAATGGAGCAGACAGAGCAAGCATATGCTCTGTCTTGCATCATTTTCAGGTCTATACGCTTTCTGCAGGCAGATGCCCAGACATAGCAGACTACGTTCAGGTGTCCGCCTACAAAAAGCGTATTCACCCAAAAATGGTGCAAGACAAAGCATACGCTTGCTCTGTCTGCTCCATTATACTCAATGGCCCTATCGGCGCATACGTCTGAAACTCATTTTGTGGGGGGAGGGGCGGGATTTTGGACGTATGCCCCGACGGAGCCACTGAAACGTAATGTGAAAGGGGCCTTAGGATTGCTAAATCCAGTATGTGGCACTAGAGATCAAATCCTCTTCCTCTCTGAGAGGGCAATTTGTATACGTACCACCCCAAAACTTAATTTGCTGCAAATTGAAGTAGTGCAAAGCATCAAATAGATAAGATTGAGGAGGAGGGCGGCAAGATCTTTAGATAATATTGAGGGTGAAGAGACAATATTCCAATTATGCCAATAGAAGAGCAAAGTAAACTTGGATTTTGGACTATACAAATCTACTGTATTTTTCAGATTATAAGACTCACTTTTCCTCTCAAAAAGTTGTGAGGAATCTGAGTGCGTCTTATATTCCGAATGTAGCTTACCGGGCAGTGGAGAATGATCACAGGAGGCAGGGGCGATTTTTCAGGCACTCCTGCTGCTGTGCTCACCGAGGGGGGTGAGGCAGGGGTCATCCTACCCTGAAAATGGAAAATGTCAGCGGTGCGGGCTTCAAATATTGGCTCCCGGAGTCGGCGCGTGCGCAGATGGAGCTCTGGCTCAAGATCTCATCTACATGCACGCTGACTCCGGCCCATTGATCTACCTGCAGCGGACTTAAGGAAAATGGCGCCCGGAGGTGGTGGGATGCACAGATGAGATCTCGGCTTGCCATTGAGCCGATAGCTCAATCTGCGCACACGCTGACTCCGGGCGGGATTTCTTTGAAGCCCTCACCACTGACAGTTTCTGGATGTTCCTCCTGCCTTACAGCGCCCACAGTGAGCTTCTAGGACACGCGCTGTACCCCCCCGCAGCATCACCCTACTCAACCATCACCCCTGCCTCCTGTGACCCAGCTCCACCATCGCTACCGCCCCCTCCAGGTAGTAGCGGTGGTGGAGTGAGGTCACGGGAGGCAGGGGTGGTGGTTGAGTAGGGTGATGCTGCGGGGGGTACAGCGCGTGTCCTAGAAGCTCTGTGAGGCAGGAGGAACATCCAGAAACTGTCAGTGGTGAGGGAGGCAGAACTCATATTTTTTTCCCCTTTTTTTTTTCTCTAAATTTGGGGTACGTCGTATAATCCAGTATAATCCAGTGCGTCTTATAAAACGAAAAATATTGTAAGTAAGCATTATACTCATTTCACTGCTCACCTCTCTGGCTTCTCAGCTACTCACCACCACCTGTCCGGTCTTCTCCGTATCTTCTGATCACCGCCACTCGCATTGGAATCTTCAGTCTTCTTGCACTGTGATGGACAGAAGGTTCCCAGGTGCCATGACATAAGAAGTTTGGCACAGCGCGAAAGGACCTAAGCGTGAGTGGTGGTGGATCAGAAGACGCAACGAGGACTGGAGGCGGTGAGCAGGGATGGTGCAAGAGATGAGAGTGGTGAGATGAGTATACCGATTTTGTTTTTAACTGTTTGATAGCACATTATGACAGCGGCCTTCATTTTACTGAATGGTCACAGAAGCGAATTACAAAAAAAAATACCATTTCGGCGAATGCAGATTTATTTTGGTAGAGTTTAGTTTCACTTGAATTTACTTGCTCATCTCTAGTCGCCATCCTATTGACCTTAAAGTCCGAAAAGTCAAGATCATTTCTTTTAGAACTCGAACATTCCTTTTAGAGTTTTCCTTTATCTTCCCAGTCAGTGTTAAGTTTGTAATGCACATCCGCATGGATTTATCGATTCTAAAACGTAAAATACAACTTTACTAAATCATATTTTCTCAATTTCAGGATTTTCAAACTTGGTTGGACCTTCGGGAGTTAGAGACCAAAGTTGGACAAAGGTACATTACTCATGAGAGTGATGATGCACGCTGGCAGCGATTTGCAGAGGAATGTGGAATTGAATATCCACAACATTTTGTCATGGGACCCCAGTATGACGAAACTGAAGAGGAAGATGAAGAGTGAATGTTAATATTGTTCAAGCCAAAGACTTTGCACTCTGCGCAATATATTTAATGCTTCGTATGTCAGTTTGCATATTATGTTCAGTGCCATGAAGGTTTTGCTAAATACGGAGCTGTAAAGGACAGTAAGAATATATTTCTTATTATATATAATATATTTGTAAACATAAAAGGTTTCATATCCAATTCATTTAAATCCAAAACTTAAGTTCATGTTCTAAATGTCACTGTACCCAAAATTCATCTTCTAGAGATAAATACATTCAATGCAGGATAATACCTCTAACTAGAGATGAGTGGACCCGAGGAAGTTCGGTCCGGCAGGTTCATCCGGACTTTAGATAAAGTTTGGTTTGGGACCCGGACTTGACCTACACCCCAATGGAAGTCATTAATTGGGCAGTTCAGGTCTCCGCCACATGCAGCCACCCATAAACAGATCACCTCCGGGAGCGGGTGGGCAGGGTTTTCCCATTATTTTTGTTTGGTGCACTCTGTTGAGTGCGAGCCGATCAAACACTGCAAACGGCTCGCACTGGGCTGATCACTGAGCATACCCAAGCACAGCGATGCTTGCGCGAGTGGTTTGCATACGTAAAGTACCCAAAGCCCGAACCCGACCTCAGTTTTTTGGGGAAAGTCTATTTTCAGTATGAAAACCAAAGACCGAACCTCGGCTTCGTTCCTCTCTACCTCTAACCAATGAGAGACATTTTTAACAAACGTCTAAGAGATTCTAATGTATGAAAGAGAGATTTGCTTGGTGAATTCTGGGGAGTTGAGAGTCGATATTTGGGAGATCAGGGCTCCAGGAAAAGGTTTCTTTGATATTGAGAATAGGGAAGCTAGGCCTAAAGAAGAGTTGGTTATTTTTCCAAATCAATAAGGCACAAAAAAGGAAAATTCATGTTTCGGGAAAGTGTGAGTCTTTGTGCCTTCATAAGAATGGGTTTTTTAGACTCTGGGAGTCTACCCTTCTTTGGTGAGTAACATTAGGGTTAGGGTTATGTCAAGATTGGATTGCCCTAACATGTGTGTTTTAATTTCTATATGGTCTTTTTTGGCCACGAGGGTCCATTTACCTACTACTAATCTAAACCTCTTTGTACATTTTTCATAACAAGCAGTCTTTGTGATCATTTTGGTTGTTTAGTTCCCCGAAGAAAGTAGCGATAGATTCTAATTAGTGATGGGTGAATAATAACTATACGTGGTCGGATTATATATACGGAATCCCAAAGTACTAGTCCGGTATTCTTCGCGAATAACAAACCTAGTTCAATTCAATGGGGAACCAAACATTTTACTTGTCGTGACAAATACTGGAATAGTGCTCGGTATTTGGAAAGTTTTATCCGAATACGAAATATTACGATTCACCCATCACTAATTATATTATTTCCTAACCAATTCTGTAATAAACACATGTAAATAATTACTGTGCTTATCATTTTATAAGACCCACCGGATTATAAGATGTACCTCAAATTTAGAGAAAAAAAAAAGGTAAAGACAAAATAAATGAGGTCCATCTTATAATTCGGTGGGGTCTTATCAGGGGGCAGCAGCGGTGGTGGAGCGGGGTCACAGGAGGCAGGGGCAGTGGTTGAGGAGGGCGATGCTGTGGGCGGTGTGGCAGGTGTCCTAGATGCTCACTGCGGGCGCTGTGAGGTAGGCAACATCCAGAAACTGTCGGCAGTGCGGGCTTCAAAGAAATGGCGCCTGGAGTCGGCTCATACAGAGATTGAGCTATCGGCTCAATGACAAGCCGAGATCTCATCACACCACCTATGGTCACCATTTTCCTTAAGTGCTCTGCTGGGAGATCAATGGGCCAGATGCGGTGTGTGTGCAGATGAGATCTTGAGCCACGAGCTCCATCTGCGCATGCACCGCAATGCTGACATTTTCAGGATGGCCCCTGCCACAGCGACCCGCAGCCCTTAGCTCAGTGGCCCGCAGCATTGCTCCTGCTTCCTGCAACCCCTGTCCACCACCTCCCGGTAAGCTACATTCGGATTATAAGTTGCACCCCTCATTTTCCTCCCAAATTTTGTGAAGAAAAGTGCATCTTATAATCCGAAAAAATACAGTATATGAGTTTATTACAGAATTGTTTAGGTAACTACATCGGTACTGCGTGAAGAATGTAAAGTAGTTGGTTAAGGATAGACATCTTTAGATTTAGATTAGATTTTCTTGCCTATCCATGAAGCCATGGGCACAAAAGAAGAAGTTTTGGAATCTTATGTACAAGAAGAATGATATTCTAAGAATATTATTCTTAGGAAAAAGTTGGAGGAAATGTTAATACCTAGATATGAAGTATGTAAAGCAGTTGGTAAAGGATAGACATCTGTAGATAGTTTTTCCTGCCTATCCACCATGCCACCAGCCATGAGCAAGAAGGAGAAGGTTTGGAAATGTTTTCGGAAGCTTATGTAAAAGAGGAATGATGATCACCGTATAGAGTAGGAAAAGGTTGGAGGAACTGTTAATGACTAGATATGTTTATGTTATATCTGGTCATTTAAAAAAGGGTATGATGAGGTAGGATCTCTCTAGAAAGATCTTCTTTCAAAAATATAATACAACTAGTGATAAGTCAATAGTAACTATTCAGGTTCGGATTATTCGTAACGAATCCCAAAGTACTATTCCAGTATTCGTCACGAATAAGGAACCTAATGCAAATCAATGGGGAACCCGAGCATTTTTCATGAATATTTCCCAGAAAAATGCTGAGGTTCCCCCATTGACTTGCTTTAGGTTCGTTATTCGTGATGAATATCTGAATAGTAGTTGGGATTTGTTACGAATAATCTGAACCTGAATAGTTACTAACGAATAAATACTATTACTAATCACAACATTATTCTCAAAAATTCCCCCAACAAGACCAGATTGTTACTTATCTGAACGTAGATATTGTCCAAAAGCAATTTCATAGGTTGTCAAGAATTCCTTTAAAACCTTGACTAGATGATATTGGGTTGGGGTTATCAAAACAACCAAAACTTCTAATCCCAACTTTCCAGATAGAAAGTACAAAATCAAACTGATTCCTCAGTTGACATTCAACTGGGTCCCATCCACTTTTTATCGAACTGGCATCATGAAATTGTGGTCCCCATCGGTTATCTTTTGAAACTAATAACACCACAGCCTCCAATTTCACATTCAATACTGCTAAGGCCGCGCTCACATCAGCGTTTTTTTGCTGGATCCAGCACAAATGCGTTTCAGTTACATTCATTTACATTGGAATCGCGGTCACATGCGGTCGCATGCAAAATACCCATGATATGAGGGCGGCTTAACCTCATTCCGCCACCGATCCTTATCCTATTCACCACAGCTGCCTACTTTAGTATCCAGCCACACAACCATCTCATAAATACACATGCAAAGATAATATACATTTATTGTTGTCTGTCAAGACTAATTTTTAAAAAGAGCGGTATTATTTTCTTATCTGTTACTCGGTGTGAGTGCCAAAGTGTCGTCTCACTTGTACTCTGCTTTATTTCTCTCATTGTTTGTCCCATTGTTCTTACAGTTGATCATTTACCTAATAAAAAAAAAGAATTTGCAAAAAAAAAACCAGCTTTTATTTTGATTATTAATTTGTGAGTTCAAATAAAGAGAAATGGATAAAGAATGTTTTTAGGCTGCAAGTAACAAGACAAATTGCAACAGATTCCTATATCTATTCCTTGGAATTAATATAGGCTCAGAAGTAACAAGATGCCTTTAATTACATTGTATACATAACAAAATTTAGTATATTGGTTGTAATCCTGTCTCCTTAAAGGGGACCTGTCATAAACTTTACACCCTAAGGGTACCGTCGCACTTTAGCGACGCAGCAGCGATCCCACCAGCGATCTGACCTGGTCAGGATCGCTGCTGCGTTGCTACATGGTCGCTGGTGAGCTGTCAAACAGGCAGATCTCACCAGCGGCCAGTGACCAGCCCCCAGCCAGCAGCGACGTGCAAGCGACGCTGCGCTTGCACGGAACCGGCGTCTGGAAGCTGCGGACACTGGTAACTAAGGTAAACATCGGGTATGGTTACCCGATGTTTACCTTAGTTACCAGTGCACACCGCTTAGCTTAGCGTGTGCAGGGAGCAGGAGCCGGCACTGGCAGCGTGAGAGCTGCGAAGGCTGGTAACGAAGGTAACTATCGGGTAACCACCGTCGTTACCCGATGTTTACCTTGGTTACAGCTTACCGCAGGCTGTCAGACGCCGGCTCCTGCTCCCTTCACATTCAGGATTGTTGCTCTCTCGCTGTCACACACAGCGATGTGTGCTTAACAGCGGGAGAGCAACAATAAAAAAACGAACCAGAGCTGTGTGTAACGAGCAGTGATCTCACAGCAGGGGCCAGATCACTGCTCAGTGTCACACACAGCGAGATCGCTAATGAGGTCACTGCTGCGTCACAAAAACCGTGACTCAGCAGCGATCTCAGCAGCGATCTCGCTGTGTGTGAAGTACCCCTAAACCACCAATATCATTGTGTAGCCCTTTAAAAGATAAGCTAATCAATCCCATTGTGGCCCTAAAGCACTGCTCCAGCAGGGAAAAATTGCTGAAGTTGTGTCTGGATGATGCACTTCCAACTTCTTACATTCTCCAGTGGGAAGAGATTGCTGAAGTTGTGTCTGGATGATGCACTTCCAGCCTATCTCATTCTTCAACAGGGAGAAATTGTTGAAGTTGTGTCTGGATGATGCACTTCCAGCCTATCTAATTCTTCAACAGGGAGAAATTGTTGAAGTTGTGTCTGGATGATGCACTTCCAGCCTATCTCATTCTTCAACAGGGAGAAATTGTTGAAGTTGTGTCTGAATGATGCACTTCCAGCTTCTCACATTCTCCAGCGGGAAGAGATTGCTGAAGTTGTGTCTGGATGATGCACTTCCAACTTCTCACATTCTCCAGTGGGAAGAGATTGCTGAAGTTGTTTCTGGATGATGCACTTCCAACTTCTCACATTCTCCAGTGGGAAGAGATTGCTGAAGTTGTGTCTGGATGATGCACTTCCAGCCTATCTCATTCTTCAACAGGGAGAGATTGCTGAAGTTGTGTCTGGATGATGCACTTCCAACTTCTCACATTCTCCAGTGGGAAGAGATTGCTGAAGTTGTGTCTGGATAATGCACTTCCAGCCTATCTCATTCTTCAACAGGGAGAAATTGCTGAAGTTGTGTCTGGATGATGCACTTCCAACTTCTCACATTCTCCAGCGGGAAGAGATTGCTGAAGTTGTGTCTGGATGATGCACTTTCAACTTCTCACATTCTCCAGTGGGAAGAGATTGCTGAAGTTGTGTCTGGATGATGCACTTCCAGCCTGTCTCATTCTTCAACAGGGAGAAATTGTTGAAGTTGTGTCTGGATGATGCACTTCCAGCCTATCTCATTCTTCAACAGGGAGAAATTGTTGAAGTTGTGTCTGGATGATGCACTTCCAGCCTATCTCATTCTTCAACAGGGAGAAATTGTTGAAGTTGTGTCTGGATTATGCACTTCCAGCTTCTCACATTCTCCAGCAGGGAGAGATTGCTGAAGTTGTGTCTGGACGATGCACGTCCAACTGTCAGGCTGCACTACTGAAGTTACTGAAGCCACAGGTGTAGGGGAGTGCAGCCCCTACTAAGGATGTTGCTTCACTGTGACTTTCAGATTGTGATGTACTGTGGCTTTAAGAGACTGGCTCACTAGCAGAGTGTAATGGTATGGTCCAGATCTCTCCTGCTCTTGGGAGCTAATTTGGTCTGATCGGAGAGAAGTGGAGAGAGGAGCAGGAAGTGGGACAGTGTGGATTCCTGGACGTGATGAGGAATGGAGATATAGGAGAGTTGGCATCCAGCCTGCCAGAACTCCTTGCCTGATGAGCCCAGCTGTGCAGTAAATTGGGGAAAAGAAGTCCTGCATCACCCTCCTGGAGTGAAGCGCGCACCACTGTACTGACAAGCCGCAGAGCTGACTGATTCTGCGGACGGATCCGTGAGTTGACGGATCCGTGAGTAGTGCCCAGTACATGCCTCCATAGTGAGAGTGCGGTATCTGCACGGGGTCTTTAGAGGAGACCAGCCAGGCGAGTGGATTACGTAGGATTGGTTAATGTTGTATATGTGCATATCGCTGTATTGCTATTTGAACTTGCATTGCTTACTGTACTAGTTGTGGCGACCTGGGCCATCTGCCTCAGCTAAACTATACATTGTTGTATCTTTTACCATTTGTTCCTTCTTGCTCCATCTGGCCACTGTTCCGCAGCTTACGTTTGTTACCCAATAAACAACTTTCTTCTTGGTTTACCCATTAAGTCTGTCTGATACTGTGGCTTGCTCTGCAGAGCAGAGGGCCCTCGGTTCATCGCTTCAAGCAGGGTCACGGTTATCAGGATGGAGGCTGCGGAAAGCCATGAGGGAAGTCTTGCATCTGGCGCTAATATGGCTCGCGCTGCCGTGGGAAATGGTGGAACCCCTGCAAGGACCCTCCCGGTGACACTATATTTAATGGTCCAGGGTCTGATAGTAATAATCAGAACAAGTAGAGCACAGTAATACAGGCCAACAGCACCACTCAAACAAAATGATACAACCGGCAGCGTTCTGGGAGAGACTGCTCAGCTAAGTAGCTGGGCAATCAGTGGGAACATGGAACAACCCAGCACCGCCCAGAAAAAGATTGGACAACTGAGATGTCAATAAACTCCCCAACAGCTTAGCACAACCCAGTACCTGATTGGACGATTGAGCTGTCACTCACCAAACTGACCTCTCAACACCCTGATTTCATGATCAACGTAAACAGTAAATTGTTGCGTCCTAGAGGTGAGGAACCGCAACAGTCATTATGCCCAGTAACCAGCTAACCAGGGAAATTCAACATCTGACAATGACACCAGTGCCAGTCTGCCCACTTTTTCTTGCCAGTGCAGTCACCGTTCACATTGCTATATCTATGCCCCAATACTGATTTATGACAAGCACCTCAGTCCCCAACCTCTGTGCAGCAGATTTTCTCGTTCTGCTTGCTGCTTATGGTGTATATCCTGACCGCTGCATCCCTCTGCACTATTTTCTGATAGCAGTGAAGGATGGGTTAGGAACCAGGCCAGATATTGTAAGAAGGGAAAATACTGGAACGTCTGCTTGTCTCACAAAAAAAATAGAAAAATGATTGGTCTCACAAGATGCCAACTAAAAAAGCAATGCAAAAGTAATAAAAAAATAATTTGGCTATCTCCATAATTCTATCAACCCTAAGGGGTACTTTGCACGCTGCGACATCGCTAGCCGATTGTAGCGGTGCTGAGCGTGATAATACCCGCCCCCGTTGCACATGCAATATCTTGTGATAGCTGCCGTAGCGAACATTATCGCTACGGCAGATTCACACGCACTTACCTGCCCTGCGACGTCACTCTGGCCGGCGACCCGCCTCCTTCCTAAGGAGGCGGGTCGTGGGGCGTCACAGCGACGTCACACGACAGGCGACCATTAGAAGCGGAGGGGCGGAGATGAGCGGGACGTAAACATCCCGCCCACCTCCTTCCTTCCTCATTGCAGGCGGGATGCAGGTAAGGAGATGTTCCTCGCTCCTGCGGCTTCATACACAGCGATGTGTGCTGCCGCAGGAACGAAGAACAACATCGTACCTGTGGCTGCAGCAAAATTATGGAAATGACCGACACTACACAGATCATCGATTTTCGACGCTTTTGCGATCGTTTATCGGTGCTTCTAGGCTTTACACGTTGCGATGTCGTTACCGGTGCCGGATGTGCGTCACTTTCGATTTGACCCCGACGAGATCGCGGTAGCAATGTTGCAACGTGCAAAGTACCCCTAAGATTAAAGTAGACATTTTAGTCACTCTGCACAGTGAATCTAATATATAAAGCTGAGTGTGTTTATGTATATATGGATGTGTGTATGTATGTCCGCTAAAGGAATCCGCACCGTCGCATTTACAATCACAAAATTTTGCACAGACGCCTCACTTGACTCAGGCAATGTCATAGACCAAGTTTTGAGGGGAAAATTTAACCCTGCGCTTTACAGTTATTCAACAAAATACCTGTTTACATTAAGGTCAATGGAGCTGGGAGCTACAGGTCATTAATAGGAGCTGTGATTGGTTGCTATAGGCAATGAAGGAGATTCTTAGAATAAGAAGCTTAAGTGTGAGGTAATATGATATTGCTAGAGACACACAGAGACAGAGAGAAACACACAGACAGACACACACAAACACAGAGAGAGAGAGAGAGACATAGAGACAGAGACACACAGACACATACAGACACACAGAGACAGAGACCACAGAGGCAGAGATACATACAGACACAGAGAGACACACACAAAGAAAGAGATACACACAGAGACAGAAACACACAGAGACATACACCGAGACAGACACACAGACTGAAACAAACAGAGATACACAAAGACATAGATAAACCAATAAATTTGCCACCATAAACCAATAATGTATGTTCCTCACTCTGGCCCCATATAATAATAATATCTCCCATCCTGACCCCCTTTATTTAATAAAGTCTCCCATCCTGGGCCCCTATGTTCCCCCAAATGTTTGTTCATTCCTAAGGTGGGGAGACAGAAGCTGGCAGTGATTGGACGTAGGGCTCTCGTGATGTCACAATGTAACGTGAGCCACGAATTGCGATTACTGACAGCGCTGGAACAGTGCCAGCACCAGAGGTGAACACAGGGTCTTTTATTTTAGATGGGGGAAACAAGGGGAATCAGAAGGGGTTGTTAATTGCTTCATGCACAAAATATCCCCCCACACACTGCTCCTCTCCACAATAGCCCACAAAGTGCCCCTTTCCATAATGTCCCCACAATACTTGACCTTTTTATAATATCTCCCACATGCTACATCACTGCATAAAGTCCCCTCTGCTCCTCCTTATACTATGCTGCCTTTCACAATCTCCTTCCTAATTGCTTCATTATGTCCCTTATTGCCCCATAATGTCCACAAATGCCTTACAATGTCCCTATTTTCTTCATAATGTCCCCCATTGCGCAATCATGTCCCCCATTGCCCCAAAATGTCCCACATTGCCCTATCATGTCGCACATTGCCCAATAATGTCCCACATTGCTCTATCATGTCCCACATTGCCCAATAATGTCCCACATTTCGCAATAATGTCCACCATTGCCCAATAATGTCCCACATTGCCCTATCATGTTCCACATTGCCCCATAATGTCCCACATTGCCCTATCATGTTCCACATTGCCCCATAATGTCCCACATTGCCCTATCTTCTTCCACATTGCCCCTTAATGTCCCCCATTGCCCTATCATTTACCAATCAATTTTCTCCATAATGTCCCCCACTGCCCGATAATGTCCTTTGTGAAGTAACACCGCTCCTCCCACATGACGACCCTTGTATCTAAAATGATCCTCCATGTCATGTTCGGCTCCTCAGGAGCGCTTATCCAGTGACTGAGCGTCCTCTTCTTCCGGGCGGCCCCGGTGATGACAGCATTGTGGTGCGGGGCTGAGGAGCTCCTCCGCCTCAGTCCTGGAGCCGCACTGTTCAGATGTATGGGTAAGTTCACACTGTGTTTCGTTAATTGTTCACATATGAAAAGTTTTTCCTGTGGAAATCGCTTCCGGAATTGCTCTTTCTATGTGACAATTCTTGTCATTTTTTTGTCCTCGCACTTTTTTTGTTAGTATTTTCTTTACATTTAACGCAACGTTTTGCTAACGGTTCCTCTAAATCGTCGTCCGTTAACATTTTTTCAATAATTTTTTAAGTGTTTCTTGTGGCCATTTTTTTCTCATTTTCTTTTCAATCCGTTAAGTAAGGAATAATACTCTACAATTAGTTAAAACTACCCAGGCGACTGATTTATTTTTTTTTGCATTCTTATTAACTTCTATTGTAAAGTATACAGTGGCTTCACAGTAGAAAATGCCAGAAGAATGGTCTGGTCACTTCTTTTAAATGCTTGTCATGTATGGAAACCTGAAGATAAAAAAAAAGATTCAGAAGCCTGAATGTAGGAACTGCAAAGTCATTTTTAAATGCAAATAAAGAAGTGTATTTCAAGCATTTTTTTTTTAGCAATTTTTCAGGCCTCTATTAGAGCAGAGCTGCTGGAGGATTATAAAAGACTCTCCAAATGGACAACTGCAAACAAATTTGCATGAATCCCAATATTGGGAAACTTGTAATTTCTCAGAAAATGTAAATGGGGGGAAAGGAGAGAGAAAGAACCCCATGGTTTACACTCTACAGGAGAATGAGGACACTGCTGACCATAAGAGCTTACACTCTATAGTATAGAGAGGACACTGTTGACCATAAGAGCTTACACTCTATAGTATAGAGAGGACACTGCTGACCATAAGAGCTTACACTCTACAGGAGAAAGAGGACCCTGCTGACCATAAGAGCTCACATTCTACAGCATAGAGTGGACACTACTGACCATAAGAGCTTACACTCTACAGTATAGAGCGGACACTACTGACCATAAGAGCTTACACTCTACAGGAGAAAAAGGACCCCGCTGACCATAAGAGCTTACATTCTACAGAACAGAGAGGACCCCGCTGACCATAAAAGCGTACACTCTACAGAAGAGAGAGAGAAAAGATCCTGCTGACCATAAGATGTTACACTGAACAGAAGAGAGAGAACTCTGCTGACCATTAGAGCTTATACTCTACGGAAGAGAGGGAATCCCTCTGACCATAAGAGCTTACACTCTACAGAAGAGACAGAAAGGACCCCGCTGATCATAAGAGCTTACACTCTAGAGAAGAGAGAAGACCTCACTGACCATAAGAGCTTACACGCTACGGAAGAGAGGGAATCCCACTGACCATAAGAGCTTACACTCTATAGGAGAGAGAGAAGACCCTGCTGATCATAAGAGGTCACACTCTGCAGGAGAGAGGAGGACCCCACTGACCATAAGAGCTTACACTCTACAGAAGAGGGAGAACTCTGCTCACCATAACAGCTTACACTCTACAGAAGAGTGAGGAGCCCACTGACCATAAGAGCTTACACTCTTTGAAGAGAGAGGGAGGACCCCGCTGACCATAAGAGGTTACACTCTATAGAAGAGAGAGAATACCACTGACCATAAGAGCTTACACTCTACAAGAGAGTGAGGAGCCCACTGACCATAAGAGCTTACACTTTTGAAGAGAGAGGGAGGACCCTGCTGACTATAAGAGGTTACACTCTACAGGAGAGAGACAACCCCGCAGACCATAAGAGGTCACACTCTACAGAAGAGAGGAGGATCCCCCTGACCATAAGAGCTTACACACTATAGTAAAGAGAGAAGCGATCCCGCTGACCATAAGAGCGTACACTCTCCAGAAGGAGACTTACCCAGTGACTCTGTACATAGAAAATTACTCTACTGTAAAAACTGTGCTCCACTGGGAACTGCTGATTAATTATTGCCCAGGTTCTGACCACCACTGTACAGGGTGTGATAATCCATAGATGTCATGCAGTGCTGGAGGAAAAAGGAGAACCCAGAGGAAACCCATGCAAACATGGGAGAACATACAGACTGCTTGCAGATGTTGTCTTTGGAGAGATTTGAACCCAGGTCTGCAAAGCAGCCGTGCTAACCACTGAGCTACTGTGCTGCTCATAACACAAAGTCAGGGATTATAAGGGATTATAGTCAGGTGTGTGAGTAAATAAACAAAAACTGGGTGAGGAAAAAACAAACTCGACTGCAAAGGTGAGGTTGATGAAGACAATTTCATGTAAAAACAGAGCTCAGCAAAAAGTGGCAACAATTTCAAAGCAGACGGGGTTCAAGATTTGTTGTTCAATGAACTTTAAAGATGCACCAAGAAATGGGCAACAATGAGCCCTGTAGATGCAATGATCGGTCAATCAAACAGTGCAGCAGAGGAAAGACATGACATGATCACTTCCCTTCTGAATCAGAAATTATCCCTCAGCCCCATCAGCTCAGAACTTATTGCAACCAGTGGATCCCAGTTATGACATTGGAGTCAGGCTGACACCTCGGCCGCAGTCAGCTTCATTCATTTCAATGTCAGTAATGTAGAAATAACCATCAGCCGTGTGATAAAAAGAAGATTTTGTAAAATATCCTGTTCAGGAAGAGGTATTTGAAAATTATATAATTTATAATTAACTCCTTCATGCACCGATACTCTAATAATATGTAGAATATAATGTTCTGACAATATCGGTAGTGACATTTTAATTGCTGTGTATGAAAACATAAAGCTGCCCCCCAGATTATCTCCACAGCTTCATATATTAACCCCTTCACGACCGCGGGCAGTAAAATTACGTCCTATTTTAACGTGACTTAACGACCAGGGACGTAATTTTACTGCCTAAACTTCATTTGATTGCCGTGGCCATAGCAACGGCTTTCAAATGATGTCCCCTGCTGTTTCTTACAGCAGGGGACCTTTGCTTGACCCCAGAGGGGGTGGCATCGCAACCCCCCATCGACGATCGTTGTGATTGGCTGTTCAAATCTGAACCGCCAACCACAACATTCGCACTGATTTCGGCAAAAATAATGCCCGAATTAGTGCGATGCTATGAGATCCTGCTATGATCTATTGTAGCAGCTACAGCAGATCATAGGTGGATCTCAAACATGCCGCCCCCAGCCCATGCAGCACTGATTGGAGCGATCGTGCTATGACGCGCAATCGCTCCAATCAGTGTGCAGTGGGGCAGTCTGATCTGCAGGTGGCCGCCCTCCCCAGGCCTGTGCTGTTCTGGGGAGCCTCCCCCAACATGTCTGCAGTGTGGAGTGGCTGGTACTTGTGGTACCACGCCACCGCTGCCGCCGCTAATGTCACCGTCTTCTTGCCTGCTCCACGTGAGTATTGCACTCTTCTTCCAGCCCATGCGCGCTCCCGTTATGGCCCCTGCGCGCTCCCGTTATGGCTCCTGCGCGCTCTCGTTATGGCCCCTGCCTGTGCCCCCCCGATCTGCCCCCCCATGCCCCGATCTGCCCCCCGACATTCCGATCTGCTCCCCCTGCGATCTGCCTGCCTCCTCTGTCATCTCGATTCTGCTTCCTTCCTTCCTTCCTTCTTTCCTTGCTTCTCCGGTATCCCCTTCTGCTCTCCCGCCCCCCCCCCCTCTGCTCTCCCCATCTCCTCTGCTCTCCCCCTCCCCTCTCCCCTTGACGTCCTCTTACCTGCCTTCACCGGGTCGTCCGATTTCTTCACTGGCCCGATCACATCTGCCTCCATCTCTGGGTCCTTCTACCTGGGTCCTTCTGCTGATCTGTCCAACGTCCTGCCTGCTGCTCCTGTACCTGTACAGCTGTCTATCTCGCTTGCCTTCTGTTCCTCCTGCTACTCCTCTGGGTACTGTGAATATAACTTTTTTTTTTTCCCTGTATCCTGTCCATTTTTACACCTCATCTGTCCGTGCGTCCCGCCGAGCACTGATCACGGATGCAGATAACGGATCTGCATCCGTGGTCAATTTTTGGCGTGACTTTTTTTTTTCCGTATCCCCGTCGCGTTTTGTATCGCATCTGTCTGTGCGTCCCGCCGATCGCTGATCAGGGATGCTGATAACGGATCGGCATCCCTGCTCAATTTTTGGCGTGACTTTTTTCCGTATCCCCGACGCTTTTTGTATCGCATCTGTCCGTGCGTCCCGCCGAGCGCTGATCAGGGATGCACATAACGGATCTGCATCCCTGCTCAATTTTTGGCGTGCCTTTTTTTCGTATCCCCGACGCTTTTTGTATCGCATCCGTCCGTGCGTCCCACCGAGCGCTGATCAGGGATGCAGATAACGGATCTGCATCCGTGGTCAATTTTTGGCGTGACTTTTTTTTTCCGTATCCCCGTCGCGTTTTGTATCGCATCTGTCCGTGCGTGCCGCCGAGCGCTGATCAGGGATGCACATAACGGATCGGCATCCCTGCTCAATTTTTGGCGTGACCTTTTTTCGTATTCGCGATGCTTTTTGTATCGCATCCATCCGTGCGTCTCGCCAAGCGCTGATCAGGGATGCACATAACAAATCTGCATCCCTGCTCAATTTTTGGAGTTACTTTTTTCCGTATCCCCGACGCTTTTTGTATCGCATCTGTCCGTGCGTCCCGCCGAGCGCTGATCAGGGATGCACATAACGGATCGGCATCCCTGCTCAATTTTTGACGTGACTTTTTCTTTTTTTCCGTATCACCGATGCTTTTTGTATCTCATCCGAATGTGCGTCCTGCAGCGGTCGATCAGTGCACCGCGTCTGTGCGTTTGAAAAGTCAAATGGCGTTCCTTCTCTTCTGAGCCCCACCATACGCCCAAACAATTTATTTCCACCACATATGAGGTATCTGCGTACTCAGGAAAAATTGCACAAGACGTTTTATGGTGCAGTTTTTCCTGATACCGTTGTACAAAAAAAGGGGCTCACCAAACATCTAGATAATTTCCTTGAGGGGATGGGGTCACTTGTGAGGGAGCTCCACTGTTTAGGCACCATAGGGGGTCTCCAAACATTACATGGCGTCCGCTAATGATTCCAACCAATTATGCTGTCAAATGGTGCACTTTCTCTTCTGAGCCCTGCCATGCGCCCAAACAATTACTTTCCACCACATATGAGGTATCGTCGTACTCAGGAGAAATTGCACAATACGTTTTATGGTACATTTTTTCCTGATACCCTTGTGAAAAAAAAGCTACCTAGTTGAAGCAACAGTTTAGTGATAACAATTTTATTTTTTTCTTTTCATGGCTCAACGTTATAAACTTCTGTGAAGCCCCCAGGTGTTCAAAGTGCACACCAAACATCTAGAAAAATTATTTGAGGGCTCTAGTTTCCAAAATGCGGTCACTTTTGGGGGAGCTCCATTGTTTAGGGACTTCATGGGGTCTTCAAACCCGACATGGCGTCCGCTAATGAGTGCAGCTTATTTTGCACTCTAAAATTCAAATAGCGCTCTTTGCCTTCTGAGTCCTCCCGTGTGCCCAAACATTTGATTTCCACCACATATGAGGTATCTGCGTACTCAGGAGAAAATGCACAATACATTTTATGGTGCATTTTTTACTAATACCCTGGTGAAAAAAAGCTACCTAGTTGAAGCAACAGTTTTGTGGTAAAAAAAAATTTTTTTCTTTTTACAGCTCAACGTTGTAAACTTCTGTGAAGCCCCCAGAGGTTCAAAGTGCTCATCAAACATCTAGAAAAATTATTTGAGGGCTCTAGTTTCCAAAATGGGGTTACTTGTGGGGTAGCTCCATTGTTTAGGCACCTCAGGGGGTCTTCAAACCCGACATGGCGTCCACTAATGAGTGCAGCTAATTTTGCAGTCAAAAATTCAAATGGCGCTCCTTGCCTACCGAGCCCTGCCGTGTGCCCAAACATTTGATTTCCACCACATATGGGGTATCTGCGTACTCAGGAGAAAATGCACAATACATTTTATGGTGCATTTTTTCCTGATACCCTTGTGAAAAAAAAGCTACCTAGTTGAAGCAACAGTTTTGTGGTAAAAAAAACATTTTTTCTTTTCACGGCTCAACGTTATAAACTTCTGTGAAGCCCCCAGAGGTTCAAAGTGCTCACCAAACATCTAGAAAAATTATTTGAGGGCTCTAGTTTCCAAAATGGGGTCACTTGTGGGGTAGCTCAATTGTTTAGGCACCTCAGGGGGTCTTCAAACCCGATATGGCGTCTGCTAATGAGTGCAGCTAATTTTGTGTTCAAAAATTCAAATGGCGCTCCTTCCCTTTCGAACTCTGCCGTACGCCCAAACAATTGATTTTTACCACATATGGGGTATCAGCGTACTCAGGAGAAAATGCACAATAAATTGTAGGGTGCACTTTCTCTTTTCTCCCTTGTGAAAATTTAAAATTTTATGGCTAAAGTAACATTTTTGTGTTAAAAAGTAAAATTTTCATTTTTTCCTTCCACATTGCTTTGGTTGCTGTGAAGCACCTAAAGGGTTAATAAACTTCTTGGATGTGGTTTTGAGCAGAGTGAGGGGTGCAGATTTTAGAATGGGGTCACTTTTGGGTATTTTCTGTCACCTCGGCCTCTCAAAGTCACCTCAAATGTGATGGGGTCCCTAAAAAAAATTCGTTTGTAAATTTTGTTGGAAAAATGAGAAATTGCTGATGAACTTTGACCCCTTCTAACTTTCTAACGGAAAAAAATTTTGTTTCGAAAATTGCGCTGATGTAAAGTAGACAAGTGGGAAATGTTATTTAGTAACTATTTTTCTTGACATATTTCTCAGATTTATAGGCATAAATTTTCAAAATTTGAAAATTGCGAAATTTTCAAAATGTTTGCAAATTGTCCTAAATTTTCACAAATAAACGCAAAAAATATCGGCCTAAATTTACCACTGTCATGAAGTACAATATGTCATGAAAAAACAATCTCAGAATCGCCAGGATCCGTTGAAGCGTTCCAGAGTTATAACCTGTCAAAGTGACACTGGTCAGAATTGCAAAAAATGGCCCGGTCATTAGGGTGTTTTAGTGGTCGGGGGTGAGGGGGTTAAGCAGAGAGATATAGCACGTCTATATGAATTGCACTGTGGAGAAATAAGAGCGTCCTGTCCCTTTAAATCCAGTGTGTTCCATGACACTGGTCAGCAGCCAATAAGATTGCTGGATTTGAATCTGGAAAAATAAACACAAACAAACTGTCCCTCTCCTCAGTCTGTTACAGACAGTGACGAGTGGAGTTGTATATCGGTGAGTGCCGCCATCACATCCCCTGATGACCGGACACTGATTTATCTCCTCTCCTCGATGCTTCTTTCCTGTTATCTGGAATCCGCTGATGATTTTATCATTTCACCTAAACTCAAAACAGGCAAGAACACCGGGCAGAGCAGAGAATTCTGCCACAGCAGCTGCTGTCACCGGCCACTAGGGGGCGCTATCAGTACAATCTGTATTTACTGGTGCACTGGGCTCCCCCTAGTGGCAGCAGGAAAGCAGAATTTTATGTTTATGTTACACAGGACACTGCTGGCGGTGTTATTTATTGGGGCATTATTTACCACTAATGTCAGTGGGATTAGTGTCCTGGCACTGTTATTGGGGGTTTGGCTCTATGTGCTGGTAATGAAGTCACTTTCACTGTTATTTTTGTGGGGTTACCTGTATTTATTTGCATGAAGAACATAGAAATCCATGTTTGCCATATATCTTTATTTACAGGCCCCAGTGCAATCCACTGTACAATGTTTTCCATGTGGTATTACCTTTACTGGAGACTCTACAAACACTGTGATCATGTTGCCTCTATGAATGGGTGTAATGGGGTCCAATACCTGGGGGGACGCTCACTATGAATATGTGGGGGAAGCTGCGGTGTTTGTGTTTTTATTAGATCTGTGACTAAATCTTTTTTGGATTCACAGATTTTCCAATGGATTCTACAATACAGGAGATTCATAGGATGGCAGCGAGCCGCAGCTCTCCGGAGGTCCACAGCTTTATTATACACGGACCCGCGTCCTATTGTCCATCCCTGATGAGTGATGAGTGGACACTTACCAGATGCTGTTTTCTTTAGGGCATCTACCGTCGCCAGGAATGCGTCTTTGGATCTGGATGCTTGTCATGTGAGATTATTATTTTATATAATAAGAATTTCCAGTTAATCTGAGAATAAAGTGTCATTCCTATAATCCAGCATTTAATAATCCAGAACATGTATTAGTCCAGCACAGAATTACAGCACATTGCAGATTGAGCAGAAAGTCAGTTAGAAAATAGTTTTCCATAGTAATTTGCGTGTTTTTCTGTGCACAGAATCATTCAGAATCCAGCAGGTCACAATGATTTGGGTTAAAGGAATTGTCCTGTAAATTTAAGGATTTGACTAGTGATGAGCGAGTACCAAAAAGCTCGGGTGCTCGAGGCTCGGGCCGAGCATCCCAAGATACTCGTGTACTCGGCCCGAGCACCGAGCCCAATGTTATCCTATGGGAGACCCGAGTATTTTTCTGAAATGACCCCCGGCAGCATGTAGAAACCCTAAAAATGTCACAAAAGTCTCAGAAGAGTACTCAAATGACATGGCAACAGCATGGGGAAGACCCCTTGAAGCATTTATCACTCAAAAGTCACAGCTGTGAACAATTTTGTCCGAGTTTTCCGCCATTTTTACGGACTCACCAGAAAACCTTCCAAAATGACACCAAAATGAATTTTCATGGCGGAAATGTTAAGGGAACATACCCAATAGTGAGATAGAGCTGGTGTATGTTACTTTTTGAGATTAATACATGAAAGATTTTACGTAAAACATTGTGTGGCACTCCGATGTCCAAAACGCACGTTTTGTGCTTTTTACTAGCGATGTCGCGCTACTCACCTCAGTTGCTGTGTGAAGCTGACCGGAGTGGCGGTGTATTCTGCAGCTCCTGTCACCTGCATGCAGCAGAGCTGGACGCGACGCTGGAGGACTGTGGAGTACGCCGGACATGGAGGCTTTGTCGGGGTTAATAAATTGGTGATGAGGGACTTTGTTATTGTTTTTTATTTCTAATAAAGGATTTTTCGGGTGTGTGTGTTTTTTAACTGTAATTTACAGATTAATCATGGAAGGAATCTCGGGGAGACGCCTGACATGATTAATCTAGGATTTAGTGGCAGCTATGGGCTGCCATTAACTCCTTATTACCCCGATTTGCCAACGCACTAGGGTAAATCGGGAAGAGCCAGGTACAGTCCCAGAACAGCCGCATCTAATGTATGAGGGAATTCTGGGCGGCTGCTGACTGATATTGTTAGGCTGGGGGGCTCCCCATAACGTGGGGCTCCCCATCCTGAGAATACCAGCCTTCAGCCGTATGGCTTTATCTGGCTGGTATTAAAATTGGGGGGACCGCAATAATTATTTATTTATTTATTTTACTGCACAGTATAGACACGCCCACCGGCTGTTGTGATTGGGTGCAGTGAGACACCTGTCACTCAGCGTGGGGGCGTGTCTCACTGCAACCAATCATAGGCGTCTGTGGGCGGGGAAAGCATGGAATATGAGATGGCTGTGTGCAGAGCACAGCACGCCCGCCGGTATAAAGGCTCGGTCACGCTGTGCGGGCCGGCCAATCACTGCAATTCCACAACTAAGAGGGCTGTGGCATTGTAGTGGTCTGCCAGCCAATCCCTGCATGAGGGCTGGCTCTCAAAAGAGCGCCAACATGCAGGGATGAAGACCACGAGTACAGCAACGAGTATCGCGAAATTACTCGGTACCCGCCGAGTAGCCCGAGTACAGTGATACTCGTGCGAGTACCGAGTAGTAACAAGCATACTCGCTCATCACTAGATTTGACGTGTTCTAGACATTGTATGATTGACCCCATTATCTGCTTGTGTTGAATCCAGCTTGTCCCAGCACCAAGGAGGAGGCAGAAAACCAACTTCTCATCTACTGCATCAGATTCCTCTCATCACCGATCTTCAAGATGGAGGTGACTGATCGCACCGCATATTATGTCCTCATGTTCTGTCCATAGATGTAAAGGAACGTCTGAGCGGACAATTAACTGACTCTTCTTTTCTTAGCGCCTGATGCCAACCAACCGCGAAGCCCAGGAAAATATCTGCCGTTTCCTTTACATGATAAAAGACCTGAGCCGCCATCAGGGATGCCAGAAGAGGAGAATGTAGAGGTAGAAGATGAGAAAGAAGACACTAAGAAGACAACAGAGAAGCAGAATGAACTGGTGATAACGGAACCTATGAGGTTTCGGGAGGTGAAAGACCTGGAAGAAGATGAGAAAGAAGACACTAAGAAGACAAAAAAGAAAGATTTAGGAGTAAAACGAAGAATGGTGCAAACTACGACAACATGCGTTCAGAACCAGCTGGCAAAGAGACAACGAGTTCAGAACCAGCCAGCACAGAAACAACGAGTTCAGAACCAGCCAGCACAGAAACAATGAGTTCAGAAGCAGTCGGCATGGAGACAACGAGCTCAGAACCAGCCAGTACAGGGTCAACGAGTTCAGAACCAGCCGGCAAAGAGACTAGTTCAGAACCAGCCAGCAAAGAATCAACGAGTTGAGAACCAGCCGGCACCGAGTCAACGAGTTCAGAACCAGCTGGCATGGAGACAACGAGTTTAGAACCAGCTGGCACTATGTCAACAAATTCAAAACCAGCTGGCACAGATTCAAGGAGTTCAGAACCAGCCGGTACAGAGTCAACAAGTTCAGAACCAGCTGGCACAGAGTCAACAAGGTCAGAACCAGCCGGCACAGGGTCAACAAGTTCAGAACCAGCCGTCACGGAGACAGATGATCCGCCAGCAGTTCATGTTCAAATACATCAGCAGCAACCTTAGAGGAATAAGAAAAACCATGTTGAACATCCTCCTCAAACCGATGAGACGCTGATGGACTGTGTGGCCCCAACAAACAAGCTGTAAGAACATCAACAGCATCAAATCTAGTAAGTATAATAAAAAAAACATATAATAGTAATTATTAGGTTTAGAAATAAGTTAAAAATGTAGTAAAAACATTAAAAAGACTTCTATGGTAGGAGCAGTAATATAATATCTAATATCATAATAATAAGAGCAGTAACTCAAACATTAATTGTATAATAATGATAATTAGAGCCATAAAAATAATCTCAGCAGGTTGGATCCAGGGTTTTCGGACTGATCTCCTTTTCCCGGGGTCGAGAAGGAATTTTTCCCCCTGAGACACAAATTGGCTGAATCTGTCCCGGGTTTTTGCCTTCTCCTGGATCAACAGCTTTAGGAATAGGAATCTAAGTTATAATTTTAGTAAAGTATCACTACAAATGTTAGTAAGAATAGTAATAATAAAATGCAATAATCCAAAGATATCTAGAATAAAATATTACAGAGTAGAATAATAATAATAATAGAATAATAAGATAATTAAAATAGCAACAAACTAAAAATAGCATAAATAATATTAATATTACAGTATTTATAGTAATGACTAGAATAATTAGTTTATAATTAATAGGTATTAGGGGATTTGATTCAGGGTCCTCCGACTGATCACCTTTTCCCGGGGTTGAGAAGGAATTTTTCCCCTGTGACATGAAGTGGCTGAATGTGACTGGGGGTTTTCGCCTTCTTCTGGATCAACAACTTTAGGAATAGGGATCTAATTAATAGTAAATAGAGAAATAATAGAAATATTAGTAATAATAATCATAATATTAGAAAGAATAAGTTAAAAAATAGAAATAGTATTTTAAAAAATAATAGTAATGAAAATTATAATATTATATTATTAATAGGAATAATATAATGATAACATAATACATTATTAGGCACCAGCAGATTTGATCCAGTGTTCTCAGACTGATCGCCTTTTCTCGGGGTCGAGAAGGAATTTTTCCCCCTAAGACACAAATTGGCTGAATGTGTCCGGGGGTTTTTGCCTTCTTCTGGTTCAACAGCTTTAATTCTAGTGATCTTATAGTACTAGAGTAATGATAGTAATAATAAGTATAATAATATTGTAATAGTAATCAATATGCTACTAGGATAATAATAAGAATAATATAAATACAATAAATAGGTTAGTGTAGGGCCCCATCTAATGAGGTCGCCTTGTCTTTGACAGATGGGCTTGCACAATTTGGTTAAAATGTGCACTAAGAACCTCACATTTATAAGGATAGTAAATATGGCAGTAATAAAAGGTAGAATATTATACATATAACTTGGTGTCATCTCTTTTATTTTCCTGTAATAAAGAAAAACAGAAAATCAAACACATTTGGAAACATTTGTCTTTCAATGTATCAATGAGACGCATGATCTAGATGTTGCCCGCACATGCCGCTGTGTAGCCCTTATGTAAAGTGTATCACTGGTGGCCGATCAGCCAGTAATTGTGAGCTATGGGAATGATGCATCCAGTTGCACTTATCTGCATACAGTCTTAGGCTACATTGCGTTTTTTCTTGCGTTTTGGTTGCGTTTTAAACTTCACCGTGTCAATGACAAAATGCATGTGCTTCACTTCCCCAGCAAAGTCTATGAGAATGGACACCAAAGAAAAAGGAAGTCTTTCACTTTGCCACGTAAACATCCCTTTTAGCATGTCACAATTAACTCAATTAAATTAGAACAACAAAATGTATATGAAATGACATTTTATTAGTACAAAAGTTGTTTTGAGCAATTAAAGGGGATACAGATATTACAAAAAGGTATAAAACCGAGTACAAAAAGACACAGAAGGGTGAAAGAAACCCCCCGCAAGTCTACACATCATATATAAAAGGCGCAGTCATTTGGACCATCTGAACACCACTTATAATGAGTGAGTGCTTTCCCAAGTTAGATTAAACTAAATTATAGGCTGCTGCTTTAAGTTAGCAGCAAAAGCACAGTATAATGAGACCAACAAGGTACTAACATATGGGACAGGCACATAGTGGCAGAAAGGTTCAAAAACAGATCATAAACAGACTGCTTAGGCTGCTTTCACACTACGTTTTTTTAACATGCCTCATGAACGTTTTTTTGCTGCAAAAGCGGATCCTGTTTTTGCAAAGAGAAACGCTTGTATTATTTTACAGGATCCTGTCACTTGAAGTTCATGGGCGGGCATTGGAGTCATGTGACTGGGAGTGAGGGAAACTGAATGTGACAGACTGGAAATTCAAATTCAAGAAAGGAGAGAGAAAGAGAGGAGGGGAATGGAGAAGAGAGAGAGGAGATGAGAGGAGAAGAGAGAGAAGAGAGAGAAGAGGAGTGAGAGAGAAGAGGAGAGAGAGATATATATAGAGAGAGATAGGAGAGAGAGGGGAGGAGAGAGGAGAAGAGAGAGAGAAGAGAGAGAGAAAAAGAGGAGGAGAGAGATAGGAGGAGAGAGAGAGGAGATAGAGGAGAGAAGAGAGGAAAAGAGAGGAGAGAAAGAGGAGAGGAAAAGAGAGGAGAGAGGAAAAGAGAGGAGAGCAGAGAGAAGAGAGGAGAGGATAAGAGAGAGGAGAGCGGAGAGAAGAGAAAAGAGGAGAAGAGAAAAGAGGAGAAGCGGAGAGTGAGAGGAGAGAGAGAGCAGAGAGGAGAGAGAGAGTGAGAGAAGAGAGGAGAGATGAGAGAGGAGAAGAGAGGAGAGAGGCAAAGAGAGAGAGAGACTGTAATCACGCCAGCCTGGTTTCTGGCCAAACAGGATCCTGATTATCAGCATACCACCGTTCACATGCGTTTGTGTACTGTTTCGTCAGGATCCAGCGACTTGCAGTATTTGGACGCAGCTCAAAACCGCTACAAGTAGCATTTTTGAAAAAAGTTAAAAAACTTCAAATCACTGGTTCCTGTCTAAACCGCACGCAAACGCATGTGAACGCATGTTGACGCGAGTCCATTGCAAATGCATTGAAATGAAAACGCATTTGCACTTGATCCCTTTTTGTGTTAAAAAAAGTTCAGGACGCATGTTAAAAAAACATAGTGTGAAAGCAGCCTTACCAAATAAAGATAATAGGTGTAGACCAGTGGTGGGACTCTCGCATCGGATGCCATACGCTAATTTGTCTGCAGCCTTAGTTTGGCTATCACTTATTGAGCTCCTGGTGGCAATCATGCAGGCACAGTTCCTGAGCCCACAAGATCGTCATGGCTTAAGTTTACATCATTTTGCTGGAAACCCTTCCCGATCATGAAGTAAACTTATGTCGAATGTTGTGAAGGGGTTAACAAGGCAATGTCACTTTTTGGGGGGTTTTATTAGGTAGTTATAAATACAACTGCTAGATAGACAGAGACTCTCGGTTTCAATGCCTGATGAAGCCGTGAAGTTGATATTTTCAAAACATTTTAGTAGAAAAAAAATCGAAAATCACAAGAATGATGTTGAATTCACTCTCAAAATATATTGCTCCATTAAAAACAAGATCATTCTCATGGCAAGATGGTCACATTTGATTTACAGAAAGAACAAACTATGTAGAAAAGAACAAACTATGTAGAAGAGAAGAAACTATGTAGAAACCAAAGTAACACATTCAATATCAACTTCATTTTAAGAAAAATCACTTTGTTGGAAAAAAAATTAAATTGTATAATATGTAATAAAAAAAATAGTGAATCTGTCACTAAGAATACTTTATGTTCAGCACAAAATTGTCTGTGGCAGTCAAAATTCTTCTCTGACAGCCAACACCCTGCAACCCTTCATCAGGTTTCATAGTGTAGTGGTCATCACGTCTGCTTTACACGCAGAAGGTCCTGGGTTCGATCCCCAGTGAAACGAATTAGTTTTATGCACCTATAATAAAAGTAAAATAATTATAATAATATTTAATAAAGTTGCTTTTAGTCACCAAAACAGACTTTACTGTGGTTTTGCACTTACTCTTTGATTTCTATGGGTGAAAATATGCTGCAGATTTAAAAAAAAAAAAAACAAACAACAAAATTAAAAAAAATAAAAAACAACATAACAATTCAGTTCTTAAATTCAGTCAGGGAAAATAAAACAAGTGTGTGCATGACATCTTATAATTTGCTATGGTACTGTCAAACACTGCTTCTTTTCTGCAGGAAAAAAAGCACTGCAAAACACTGCATGTGGGCAACCAAATCCTTATACCAGCAAAGTCAATGAGAAACATGTAGTGTAGTTCAAATATTGATTTTTTTTTTGCCTTGGAGATTTGGTGCAAAAAATAATCTGCAGCATGTCAACTCTTTCTGCATTTTCACCTGTGTTTTTCACTATTGAAAGCATAAAAAATGCACCTTTTTGTGCGTTGCTTTTCCTGCCAAGAGATAGATGCAGAAATTTCTGCAACCAAATATTCAATGTGCGCAAATATCGCATGAATATGGCCAAAGGGGTGGAGCAAGCAGTTTTTCTCTCTTGTTAAATTTGCCTTAGAAACATGTCATTTTACAGGAAAGAATGTTTCCTAACATTTTGTTCATTAAAAACTATATTATTGTTGGTTTTGTACATTTTATTGTAAGTCCACTAAAAGGGGTTAATAATCTGACAGCATTGTTTTCAGCAGTGACTTGGGAGTTATAGATGTGTCCGGACATGTTCCCCATGCTGTTCCCATTCAATTTCAGCAGTGATCTATTTCAGTGATTTTCAAGCGCCCCTCAGACCCTTCGGGGAGTCTTCCAGAAAAATGGTTGCATTGCCCATTGACTTCCTTTATGATCATTATTTAAGACGAGCACCCGAGCATTCGAAATTGATCCACTTGAGTAATGAGAATTTTAGTGCGCTTACCCATCACTAGTCATTACATCTGTTTTACATACAGAAGGTAACACATTATAACTGTCAGTGAGACACTGACACAATGCCTATTAGACTATGTTCCTGGCATGGTCTAACAGGCTACTGTAGCTGACAGACGAAAAAGTTGTCATGATGACCTCGGATTGCCTTGACTACTCTAAGGCCCCCGCGATTACATCGTAGGGGTCCTGATTGGCATTCCTAGCATGGTCATGGTCATAGTAAAAAAACAATTGAAAATCACAAGGAGGATGTTGAATTCACTCTCAAAATATATAGTATAATTCCTTTAAAAACAAGAGCATTCTCATGGCAAATTAGGCACCTCTGATTTACAGAAAGAACAAACTATGTAGAACAGAAGAAACTATGTAGAAAAGAAGAAACTATGTAGAAACCAAAGAAACAAATTCAATATCAACTTTATTTTAAGCAAAATCACATTGTGGGAGAAAAAAATTAATGGTAAAATATGTAATAAAAAAAAAATAATAAGCTTGTCATTAAGCAAACTTTATGTCCAGCATAAAATTGCCTGTGGTAGTCAATATTCTGCTCTGGCAGCCTACACTCTGTAGCTTTTCATCAGGTTTCATAGTGTAGTGGTCATCATGTCTGCTTTACATGCAGAAGGTCCTGGGTTCGATCCCCAGTGAAACCATTAAATTTTAGACTTTCATTAACCTGTCATAAAACTGAAATAATTGATACTGGTCATAAATAAATTCACTCAGGTGTAAAGTGTTCCATGGCAGTTAAGTGATTTGACATCAATAAGTTTAATTTTATGACATTCTTTAAGATTTTCTATTCTACTCATCATATTCTCTGCTTTAATGTCTTTAGTTAGAACCCAAAATTTGATCTTAGCTTTTAGAATATTTAAAGTGAACCTGTCATCAGAAATTTAGCTATAAAGCTAAAAGTTCCCCCCTCTGCAGCTCCTGGGCTGCATTCTAGGAAGCTTCCTATACTTCTTGTGGCCCCTTTTATACCAAAATAAACACTTTGTAAACTTGTACCTTTTCTTATGCAAATTTCGTAAATCTTCCATGGGGGCGGGCTGCCTGGGGTCCGTTGCTGTCCTCCAGCAGATTTACGCCGCCCCCGAACGCTGAATTTCAAAGCTCAGGACGCCGCCCCTGGGTGCCCGTGGTCCCCTGCATGCGCTGTTCCACTGTAGCGGTGCCATGCACTGTGTGCACGTGTGACCGCTGGTGACGCTTTGCGCGGGCACGAGGTTATGGGCGGCGCTGTGAGTGTCATCAACAAGTGCCGCCCATAACCTCGTGACCGCACTTTCCCCTATTACTCCAGCGTTATGCGCAAGCGCTCGCTGGCCAGATGACCGGACGTCACCTCTTTCCCATCCTGCTCAGCAGCAGGTGACGTCCGGTCATCTGGCCAGCGAGCGCTTGCGCATAACGCTGGAGTAATAGAGGAAAGTGCGGTTATCAGTGCGGTTATCAGTGCGGTGATTGTTATCAGCAAGTACCCGCCCATAATCTCGTGAGCGCGCAAACCTCTCCAGCGGTCACACTGTGCTCAGTGTAGATGCTAGACTGTATGGGCTGCTTCCAGGGATGACGTCCCTTTTGTCACGTGATAGGGGCGTGTTCAAAATACTATCACGTGACAAAGGGCCGTCATCCCTGGAAGCAGCCCATACAGTCTAGCATCTACACTGAGCACAGTGTGACCGCTGGAGAGGTTTGCGCGCTCACGAGATTATGGGCGGGTACTTGCTGATAACAATCACAGCCCCGCCCATAATCACTTGTCTGCGCACACGTCACCAGCGGTCACACTGCTCAGTCCTGTGAGACTGGCACTGGACATGCGCGGGGATGGCTGGAGCAGTGGGCGGTGCATCAGCTATGGAAAGGAGCGATGGGGGGCGGCATACAGGACCAGGAGGCAGAATAACGGACGGCAGAGAGCCCGCCCCCGTGTCACATTTACAGAATCTGCATACAAAAAGGTACCACTTTATAAACTCTTTATTTTGGTCTCACATGGGGCACAATAATAACAGGGACCTTTCTAGAATGCAGCCCAGGAGCTGCAGAGGGGGAATCTTTTAGGTTTTGGGCGAAATTTCTGCTGACAAGTTCCCTTTAAGACGAGCACCTGAGCATTCAAAATTGATCCACTTGAGTAACGAGCATTTTAGTGCTTGCCCATCACTAGTCATTACATCTGCTTTACATACAGAAGATACCATATTATAACTGTCAGTGAGACATTGACACAATACCTATTAGACCATGTTCCTGGCACGGACTAACAGGCTACTGTAGCTGACAGACCCAAACGTTGTCATGATGACCTCAGATTGCCTTGACTTCCCTCACGCCCTCATGATTACATCGTAGGAGTCCTGATTGGGTGAGAGAGGGAGCGCATCCTGTTTTTCAATTTGTTTTCACTGTTTTTTCACCTGATCGCTTTCCTTTAACTTTTATTAGTCAGATTGCTGGTATAATGTATTGCAACGCAGATGTGTAATATTTAATACATTATACCTGTCAAAGAGATACTGACAGAACGCCTATTAGACAATGTTCCTGGCATAGTCTAACATGCCGACATAGCAGGCAGACTCATAAGTTGTCATGATGACCTTGGATTGCTGTGATTACCCTCAGACCCATATGATCACATTGCAGGGGTCCCAATTGGGTGGGGGAGGGAGCGCATTCCCTCTCCTAGCCTAATTGCTGCGATCGCTATTAATTTTGGCCTTTAGGGGGTTAAACAAGCAGGGACAGCATGGGCACCAGAGCTGGCTGTGACAGCAGAAGTTTGCCTATCGCTTACTAAGCTCCTGTTGGCAATCGTGCAGGCATAGCTCCTGAGCCCACAAGCTCACCATAGCTTAAGTTTACATCATTTTGCTGGAAACCCTTCCCGACCATGACGTAAATTTATGTAAAAAATGAAGGGGTTAACAAGGCAATGTCACTTTTATGGGGGGAGTTTATAAGGTAGTCATAATTACAGCTGCTAGATAGAAAGGAGCACTTGGCTTCAATGCCTGATGAAGCAGTGAAGTTGATCTTTTCACAAAATTTTAGTAGAAAAAAATAATCCAAAATTACAAGAATGATGTTAAATTCACTCTCAAAATATATTGCTCCATTAAAAACAAGACCATTTTCATGGCAAAATAGTCACATCTGATTTACAGAAAGAACAAACTATGTAGAAAAGAACAAACTATGTAGAAAAGAACAAACTATGTAGAAAAGACCAAACTATGTAGAAAAGAACTATGTAAACACCAAAGCAACAAATTCAATATCGACTTTATTTTAAGCAAAATCTCTCGGTTGGAATAAAACTGGTTAAATTTCTAATATAAAGAAATAATAAACTTGTTATTAACCAAACTTTTCATCTAGCAGAAAATGGTCCCTGGCAGTCAATATTCTGCTCTGGCAGCCAACACTCTGCAGTACTTCATCAGGTTTCATGGTGTAGCGGTTATCACGTCTGCTTTATACGCAGAAGGTCCTGTGTTCGATCCGCAGTAAAACCATTAAATTTTATACTTTCATTAACCTGTAATAAAACTAAAATAATTGATACTGGTCATAAATAAATTCACTCAGGTGTAAAGTTTTCCATGGCAGTTAAGTGATTTGACATCAATAAGTTAAATTTTATGACATTCTTTAAGATTTTCTATTTTACTCATCATATTCTCTGCTTTAATTTCTTGAGTTAGAACATAAAATTTGATCTTTGCTTTTAGAACTTTTATTTAAGAAGAACCTGAAGTAGAGAAATACCTTGTTGGACTATGTTCACATGAATCATCTTTGCTGCATTTTTTTTTTTTTCTTTCTTTTTTTTTTTTTTTTTGCTGCAGCCAAAAGTTGCATTCAAAATGCAGATTTTGCCACGTTTTCAGTGGATTTTTTGCTGCATTTTTTAAGCTGCTTTTTTTGGTGCGGAATACATGTGTGATTGCCTACAGTACATGTTTAATAAAGTTGATTTTAATCCCCAAAAAAAGGCTTTCCTGTGCAGAAAAAAAGCATTGGTAGACATGACTACTCTCTCATTGGTCGCTGTTTGAATCCGATTGCATAATTTTTCCCTGAATGTAGTCAGAAGGGCTCAGGCAATACTCATATAAAACCAATAGTGCTCCGATCAGTCTGACATTAGACAATGGCTAACTTCTTGGTTTATGAAGCAAACGAATCATATGTCTGGCCTAATTAAAAACAGTTCACCCCCCACACAAGTGGCCAGACGCTGAGTCTTCATACTTGTCATTAACCAAACTTTAATTACCTTCAAGATAAAAATGTCCTTGGCAGTCAAAATTCTGCTTTGATAGCCAATAATCTGCAGTCCTCCTTCAGGTTTCACAGTATAGTGGTCCCCACGTATGATTTACATACACGAGGTCCTGAGTTCAACCCCAGTGAAACCAATTAGTTTAGGTTTTCACAACAAAAAGTTTAATTCCCTCAAATTCCTTTGAGCTGTATCAATGTTTTCAGTACATTTTAGACGATTCTAATATTCACATGAAACAGAAAAACACTTTGCTACAGTCCAAACATAAATTACTCCCTGCGCATAAATTATCTATAACAGTTACCTTTTATTGGCATAAACAATGTAATGTCTCCCTGTTTCTTGTCATCTGTACACTACTTTAATCCCTTCACAACCTTGGACGTATATATACGTCCAAGGTCACTCCCCCCAGTTACCGCAGGCACTGGCAGCAAGCCCATGGTAATCTCCGCACATGTCTGCTGATCCGATCAGAAGACGTGCGGCTAACAGGTGAGGGTGGATCAGAGATCCACCTGCGCCTACTATCCGCTTAGATCACGCTGTCAAAATCTGACATCGTGATTTAACTGGCTGTGGCAGGGATTGCGTAATCTTTTTACACGTTTCATCTTGAGGTATACGTGATCAGGAGACTTTATTCCTCAGGTCATCGATTACAGATTTATTTAGTTTTTTTAGATTTGGCTACGATCACACTAAAAAACTCTTTTTTTTTTACAAAATAAAGGTTTTTTGCATCACCGAATTTTGAAGGCTATAGTATTTATTATTTTTCTGCCAACAGAGGCTTGTTTTTTTTGACGGATTCATTGGAGGTTTTATTTGTACCATTTTGAGCCACATAATATTTTTTATTGCTTTCTATTCTGCTTTTCGAGAGTCATAAACAAGGAGATACAGCTATTCAGGAATAGTTTTTTGTTTGTTTTTTTACACCAGGGTTCCCCAACTCCAGTCCTCGAGGGCCGCCAACAGTGCATGTTTTCAGGATTTCCTTAGCATTGCATGGGTGTTGGAATCATCAACTGTGCAGGTGATTAAATTATCACATGTGCAATACTAAGGAAATCCTTAAAACATACACTGTTGGCGGCCCTTGAGGACTGGAATTGGGGACCCAAGTTTTACACAGTTTACCGTGTCGTAAAAATGATGACAGTTTTATTCTTCGTGTCTGTGCAGTTATAGCAATAACACATTTATATTGTTTTTGTTTATGCTTTTTCCGCTTTGAAACAACAAAAATAATTTCTTAGAAAAAAAACATTTTTATATTGCTGTATTCTGAGAGCTGTAGCTTTTTTTATTTTTTTTGCTGCTGGAGCTGTACGTCTGCTTTGTGAGACAAGATGACATTTTCAGAGGTACAACTTTTATTTACATATGACTTTTTTATTGCATTTTATTCCACTCTTTTTAGTTCTATGAGGAAAAAATATAGTTTTCGATATTTCTTTTTATCGTGTTCACTGAAGAGGTTAACTAGTGTGACAGTTTTACAGATTGGGTCTTTCCAGCAATACCAAATATGTGTACTTTTTTTGTTTATATTTTTACATAAATATATTCATTTATTGGCTTTTTTTTTGTTATTTATTTGGGAATTTTTGTTTAGTTTTTTCAATTTGTTTTCACAGTTTTTTCACCCAGTCCCTCTAATTTAAATTTTATTAGTCCAACTGCTGGTATAATGTATTGCAATACAGATGCATTGCATTATATTATACCTGTCAATGAGACACTGACAGAACACCTATTAGACTATGTTCCTGGCATGGTCTAACAGGCTACTGTAGATGGCAGACCCAAAAGATGTCATGATGACCTTAGATTGCCTTGACTAGCCGCTAGATAGACAGAAATACCCAGCTTAAACGCCCGATGAAGACATGAATTCGATGAATTCAAAACACTTCAGTAGAAAAAAATAATCGAAAATTACAAGAATAATGTTGAAATCACTCTCAAAATATATTGCTCCATAAAAAACAAGATCATTCTCATGGCAAAATTGTCACATCTGATTTACACAAAGAACAAACTGTGTAGAAAAGAAGAAACTATGTAGAAAAGAAGAAACTATGTAGAAAAGAACAAACTATGTAGAAACCAAAGTAACAAATTCAATATCAATTTCATTTTAAGCAAAATCTCTTGGTTGGAGAGATTAATGAACTTTCATTAATCAAAGTTTTCATCCAGCACAAAATGGTCCCTGGCGGTCAATATCCTGCTCTGGCAGCCAACACTCAGCAGTCATTCATCAGGTTTCATAGTGTAGTGGTTATCACATCTGCTTTACACGCAGAAGGGCTTGGATTCGATCCCCAGTGAAACTATAAGGATTTATGAACCTGTAATAAAGGTAAAATAGTTATAATATTTAATAGAGTTGGATTTAGTCACCAAAATAGGTTTTGCTGTGTTTTTGCACTTACTCTCTGGTTTCTATGGGTGAAAAAATGCTGCAGATTTAAAAGAATGATTAATAAGCCTGCTTTCCCCTTTTTTTTTTTTTAATTTCCCCAATTTCCAGACCTGGATCATTACCCAGAGAAATCCAGGCCCGGGTTTGGTGCTTGGGTACTTTTGAACCCACACGGATCCAGACTTTACAGTCAAAGTCTGCCCATTACTACTCCTGAGCCCACAAGCTCGCCATGGCACAACTTGAAATCTTTTTGCGGGTACCCCTTACCAACCATGATATAAACTTATGTCAAATGTCATGCAGGGATTAACAATGCAATGTCATTTTTCGGGGTTTTTACATAGTAGTCAAAATTATAGCTGCTAGCCCTCTTTCAGGGTTTGAAGAACTATGCACTGCCTCCTCTAGGCCGGCCCATTCTATATCAGTCCTCTATGGTTTATTAACTGTAGATAGATGGAGAATGCCTCCCCCCTTCTGCGGAGCCTGGGAACTCGAACTGCGCACCACTTTGACGCAAGAACAATGGGATGTGTTTTTCCTTGTTCCACAAATTTATAATGGTGACAAAATCTCAGGAGACGAGTTTCAAGATTGTCTCTCGATGGTATCGGGTTCTGCAGAGGTGGTTCCTGGGGATGTCTAGTCTTTGCTGGCGTTGCAGGTTGGAGGAGGGTACCATGTCTCATATATGATGGTCTTGTCCGACACTTCGAGTGTTCTGGCAGGGGGAACTCGGGATAGTGAAAGAAATCACAGATCTTTCGGTGCCTGTCTCTTCAGAGGCGGTGCTTCAGTTCATGTTTCCAATGTCCAAGGCCGCCTATAAAAAATCTCTGCTAAGGCATCTATTCCAAGCAGCTAAGACAATATTCCCACGTCATTGGAGGTCCCCTGACCCTCCTTCATTAGAGGAATGGTTTGAGAAGATTTCACTAATTTACTGTATGGAGACCCTGGTGGCGCAATCCCATCAAAAATAAGCTAGTGTTGCCACCAAATAGTTCCACTGGAAGGCCTTCCTCTCCTCCCCATTATAGCAGACTATCCTAAGATAGGGGTGGCTATCTGGGATACAAATATACCTCAGGGGCTCTCACGGGGCTCGTTCTCTGGAGTGGTGATTCACATGTTCAGAGTTCCAACAACTTTTTGGATCTGCTCAAGAGGGCGATTCTCTCCCTCTCATTATAGTTGCTACATCTTTTTTCTCCCTCCTCCTGTTTCATTCTTCCAAGTTATAGGCACTTAGGCAAGTGTATATGTCAGTGTTGGCACTTCATGTGCTGATTTGTTAAGTGCTCTGTGTTTTCTTGAAAATCAATAAAATCTTAAAATTGAAAAACATTATAGCTGCTGGATAGACTCTTGGCTTCAACGCCCGATGAAGCCATGAAGGTGAATTTTTTCAAATAATTTTAGTACAAAAATATAATTGAAAATGACAAGAATGATGTTGAATTCACTCTCAAAAAATATCATTGCTTTAATAACAAGACCATTCTCATGGCAAAATAGTCCCATCTGATTTACAGAAAGAACAAGCTATGTAGAAAAGAACAAACTATGTAGAAAAGAACAAACTATGTAGAAACCAAAGTAACACATTCAATATCAACTTCATTTTAAGGAAAATCACATTGTTGGAAAAATAAATAATGGTAAAATATGTAATAAAAACAAATAATGAACTTGTCATTAACCAAACTTTACATCCAGTAGTAAATCCCTGGCAGTCAATATTCTGCTCTGCCAGCCAACACTCTGCAGCCCTTCATCAGATTTCATGGTGTAGTGGTTATCATGTCTGCTTTACACGCAGAAGGTCCTGGGTTCGATCCCCAGTGAAACCAACTAGTTTTACGCTTTCATGAACCTGTAATAAAGGTAAAATAATTATAATAACATTTAATAAAGTTGGTTTTAGTCACCAAAACAGGCTTTGCTGTGTTTTTGCATTTACTCTTTAGATTCTATGGGTGAAAAAATGCTGCAGATTTTAAAAAAAATAAATAAATAAATAAAAAATAAAATAAATAAATAAAACAAAACAATGTTGTTCTAAAATTGTCATGGAAAAAAAGCAAGTGTGTGTATGACATTTCTGAAATCTCATAGTTTGCTATGGTACTTTCAAATACAGCTCCTATTCTGCAGAAAAAAGCACTTCAAAAACACTGTATATGGGCATTTTTATGTGATTTTTCTTGTACATTTGAATCAATCTGCAAGGGAAAATGCATCCCAGCAAAGTCTATGAGAATCCTGAAGTCCTGTGCACACGTTGCAGATTTTTTTTCCTTGCAGTTTTTGGTGCAGAAAAAAAACTGCACCAAACAATTGAGTTGTCAATTGTTTCTTTTTTCCAACATTTTTTCCTAACACAATGCAAAAAAAGAATCTTTTTCCACAGCATTTTTCCTGCCAAGTTATGCAATTTTTGGTGCACAAAATTTGCAATGTGGGAACATGCTCTTTAGGGTATGTGCACACGTCAAATGAAATTTCTGCATCTCTTGGCAGGAAAAACATTGCGTAAGGTCTCTTTCACACATCTGTGCAAAACACACACGTTTTGCACAGTCCACAGTGTGGGTGTGTATGTGTGGGTGCTCTCCATGTGCTATCTGTGATAGCACACAGACAGCGTACACTTCTATACTTACCTGTTCCTGATGTTGTTGTCTCCGCTGCTGCTGCTGCTTCTGGGTCCATGATGCAGTGAATATGCATGAGCATAAATAAGCGGGACCGAGAAGCAAGTGACAGCCGCGGTCGAGACAGTGAGTATAGAAAATCATTTTATTACATGTACTTCTATTCTCACCTGTCCCTGATGCTGACGTCTCCAGCGCTGCTGCTGCTTCTGGGTCCAAGATGCAGTGAATATGCATGAGCATAAATAAGCGGGACTGAGAAGCAAGTGACAGCAGTGCCGAAGACAGCAGTGCTGGTGACCGGTGAGTATAGAAAATCATTTTATTACACGGACAGCATGTACTTCTAAACTTACCTGTCCCTGGTGTTGCTGTCTTCGGTGCTGCTGCTGCTTCCAGGTCTGCAGTGCAGTGAATATGCATGAGCATAATGAGCCGGACCCAGAAGCAGGTTACAGCAGCACCAAAGACAGCATTGCTGGAGACAGGTGAGTATAGAAAATCAGATTTTGTGACAAATCTCCACCGTGTGCACAGGCCATTACTAATTTACTCAATGTGTAACTATGGCTGTAGCAGTTTACTATGTTTGTACCAAGAAAAAGGCTTTGGGATTTTATACCATGGTAGTAATAATAGCTGCTGAATAGACGGAAAGTCCCGGCTTTTTTGGCCGATGAAAACATTTCAACTGGAAAGAAAATTATCCAAAATTACAATGATCGTGTTAAATTCACTCTCAAAATATATCATTCCTCTAAACGCAAGATTATAAAATTTTGCACAGACACCTCATGTGACCCAGGGAACGTCATAGACTATGTTTTGACAGGAAAATTTAACCCCGCACTTTACAGTTACTCTCCAAAAAACATGCCTTCATTAAAGTAAATGGAGCCTAGAACTACAGGTTATTAGTAGGAGCTGTGATTGGTTGCTATAGGAACAAAAGACATTTATAGTATAAGAAGTTTATATGTGAGGTAATAAGATGTCGGTGGGGAGACGGATAGAGAGAGACAGACAGAGAGACAGACAGAGAGACAGACAGATAGAGACAGAGACAAATGGTGAAAGAGACAGACAGAGACAGATGGTGAAAAAGACAGACAGAGACAGACGGGGAAAGAGCCAGACAGAGACAGACCTGGTAAGAGACAGATGGGGAAAGAGACAGACAGACATGCAGACAGGGACAGAGACAGGCAGACAGGGAAGGAGGAGACAGCCAGAGAGACAGACAAAGATAGATGGGGAAAGACACAGACCTTGATAGAGACAGACGGGGAAAGAGACAGAGAAATAGAAACAGACAAAGACAGGTAGACAGGGAAAGAGACAGACAGGAAAAGGCAGACAAAGAGACGGGGAGACAGACGGGGAAAGAGACAGACCTGGGAAAGAGACAAACCTGGAAAGAGACAGATGGGGAAAGAAACAGAGAGATAGAGACAGACAAAGAAAGAGACAGAGACAGGCAGATGAGGAAAGAGGCAGACCTGGAAAGAGACAGACCTGGAAAGAGGCAGACCTGGCAAGAGACAGACCTGAAAAGAGACAGACCTGGAAAGAGACAGACCTGGAAAGAAACAGATGGGGAAAGAAACAGAGAGATAGAGACAGACAAAGAAAGAGACAGAGACAGACAGACGAGGAAAAAGGCAGACCTGGAAAGAGACAGACCTGGAAAGAGGCAGACCTGGCAAGAGACAGACCTGAAAAGAGACAGACCTGGAAAGAGACAGACAGAGACAGACGGGGAAAGAGACAGACCTGGAAAGAGACAGACGGAGCACATTATTTGGCCAATTTAGTTAAATCTGTGTGGAATATCTGTGGTGTTGAAATATATGTTGTGAAATGCTTCTATTAGCTTAGTTTTTGCCTTTTAACCTAGAACAGTAACGTTTTAGGCACCAACACAGGTTTTGCTGTATTATTGCACTTAACTCTTTGATTTCTATGGGTGAAAAAATGCTGCAGATTTAAAAAAATGTTTAATGAGCCTGTTTGCCCCTCTTTTTTTTTTGTTTTATAATTACACCAAGTTTCCAGACCTGGATCGTTACCCAAAGTTCCCTGAGAAATCCAGGCGCAGGGTTGGTGTTCAGGTACTTTTGAACCCACACAGATCTAGACTTTACACTCCAAGTCTGCCCATCACTACTCCTGAGCCCATGAGCTCACCATGGAAAAACTTGAAATCTTTTTCCAGGTTCCCCTTACTGACCATGACATAAACGTATGTCAAATGTCATGCAGAGATTAACAAGGCAATGCCATTTTTCGGGGTTTTTACATAGTAGTCAAAATTATAGCTGCTAGCCTTCTTTCAGGGTTTGAAGAACTATGCACTGCCTCCTCTAGGCCGGCCCATTCTATATCAGTCCTCTATGGTTTATTAACTGTAGATAGACGGAGGTTCCCCCCCCTTCTGCGGAGCCTTGAAACTCGAACTGCACACCACTTTCATGCAAGAACAATGGGATAAGTGTTGTTCTTGTTCCACAAATCTGTAATGGCGACAAAATCTCAGGAGACGAGTTTCAAGATTGTCCCTCGATGGTATTGGGTTCTTGCGGTTCTGCAGAGGTGGTTCTGCAGAGGTGGTTCCCGGGGATGTCTAGTCTTTGCTGGCATTGCAGGTTGGAGGAGGGTGCCATGTCTCATATATAGTGGTCTTGTCCGACACTTCGAACGTTCTGGCAGGGACAACTCGGGTATGGTGGTCTTGACCGACACTTCGAGCGTTCTGGCAGGGGGAACTCGGGTATGGTGGTCTTGACCAACACTTCGAGCGTTCTGGCAGGGGCAACTCGAGTATGGTGGTCTTGTCCGACACTTCGAGTGTTCTGGCAGGGGGAACTCGGGATAGTAAAAGAAATCACGTTTCAGTGCCTGTCTCTTCAGAGGCGGTGCTTCAGTTCATGTTTTCAATGTCAAAGGCCACCTGTAAAAAATCTCTGCTAAGGCATCTATTACAAACAGCTAAGACAATAATCCCACGTCATTGGAGGTCCCCTGACCCTCCTTCATTAGAGGAATGGTTTTAGAAGATTTCTCTAATTTAATGTATAAAGACCCTGGTGGTGCAATCCTATCAAAAATTGGCTAGTGTTGCCACCAAATAGTTCCACTGGAAGGCCTTCCTCTCCTCCCCATTATAGCAGACTATCCTGAGATAGGGGTGGCTATCTGGGATGCAACTATACCTCAGGGGCTCTCTTGGGGCTCGTTCTCTGGAGTGCTGATTCATGTGCTCAGAGTGCTAACAACATTTTGGATCTGCTCCAGAGGGCGATTCTCTCCCTCTCATTCTAGTTGCTACATCTTTTTTTCTCCCTCCTCCTGTTTCTCTCTTCTAAGCTATAGGCACTTAGGCAAGTGTATATGTCAGTGTTGGCACTTCATGTGCTGATTTGTTAAGTGCTCTGTGTTTTCTTGAAAATCAATAAAATCTTAAAATTGAAAAAATTATAGCTGCTGGATAGACTCTCGGCTTCAACGCCCGATGAAGCCATGAAGGTGATTTTTTTCAAAACATTTTAGTACAAAAATATAATTGAAAATTATAAGAATGATGTTGAATTCACTTTCAGAAAACATCATTCCTTTAAAAACAAGACCATTCTCATGGCAAAATAGTCCCATCTGATTTACAGAAAGAACAAACTATGTAGAAAAGAACAAACTATGTAAAAATGAACAAACTATGTAAAAAAGAACAAACTATGTAGAAACCAAAGTAACACATTCAATATCAACTTCATTTTAAGGAAAATCACATTGTTGGAAAAAAAATAAATCAATGGTGAAATATGCAATAAAAACAAAAAAACAACTTGTCATTAACCAAACTTTACATTCAGTAGAAAATCCCTGGCCGTCAATATTCTGCTCTGCCAGCCAACACTCTGCAGCCCTTCATCAGGTTTCATAGTGTAGTGGTTATCACGTCTGCTTTACACGCAGAAGGTCCTGGGTTCGATCCCCAGTGAAACCAATTAGTTTTACGCTTTCATGAACCTGAAATAAAGGTAAAATAATTATAATAATACTTAATAAAGTTCGTTTTAGTCACCAAAACAGGCTTTGCTGTGTTTTTGCATTTACTCTTTAGATTCTATGGGTGAAAAAATGCTGCAGATTTAAAAAAAAAAAAAATAATAAAAATAATAAAAAATAAATAATAAATAATAAAATAAATAAATAAAACAAAACAATGCTGTTCTTAAATTGTCATGGAAAAAAATCAAGTGTGTGTATGACATTTTTGAAATCGTATAGTTTGCTATGGTACTTTCAAACACAGCTTCTATTCTGCAGAAAAAAGCACTTCAAAAACACTATATGGGCATTTTTATGTAATTTTTCTTGTACATTTGAATCAATCTGCAAGGTAAAATGCATCCCAGCAAAGTCTATGAGAATCCTGAAGTCCTGTGCACACGTTGCAGATTTTTTTTCCTTTCAGTTTTTGGTGCAGAAAAAAAACTGCACCAAACAATTGAGTTGTCAATTGTTTCTTTTTTCCAGCATTTTTCCTAACACAATGCATAAAAAAACTCATAAAAAATGCACATTTTTTTTCCGCAGCATTTATCCTGCCAAGTGATGCAATTTTTGGTGCAGAAAATTTGCAATGTGGGAACATACCCTTTAGTGTATGTGCACACTTCAAGTATTTGCCTCAGAAATTTCTGCATCTCTTGGCAGGAAAAACATTGCGTAAGGCCTCTTTCACACATCTGTGCAAAACACACACGTTTTGCACAGTCCACAGTGTGGGTTCGCTCCATGTGCTATCTGTGATAGCACACGGACAGCATGTACTTCTATACTTACCTGTCCCTGATGTTGTTGTCTCCGCTGCTGCTGCTGCTTCTGGGTCCGTGATGCAGTGAATATGCATGAGCATAAATAAGCGGGACTGAGAAGCAAGTGACAGCAGCGCCGAAAAGAGCAGCGCTGGAGACAGGTGAGTATAGAAAATCATTTTATTACACGTACAGCATGTACTTCTATACTTACCTGTCCCTGGTGCTGTTGTCTCCGGTGCTGCTGCTGCTTCCAGGTCTGCAGTGCAGTGAATATGCATGAGCATAATGAGCGGGACCCAGAAGCAAGTGACAACAGCACCAAAGACAGCATCGCTGGAGACAGGTGAATATAGAAAATCAGATTTTGTGACAAATCTCCACTGAGTGCACAGGCCCTTACTAATTTACTCAATGTGTAAAGTTGAGTCTGTAGCAGTTTACTATGTTTGTACCAAAAAAAAGGCTTTGGGATTTTATACCGTGTTAGTAATAATAGCTGCTGAATAGACGGAAAGTCCCGGCTTTTATGGCCGATGAAAACATTTCAACTGGAAAGAAAATTATCCAAAATTACAATGATCGTGTTAAATTCACTCTCAAAATATATCATTCCTCTAAACGCAAGATTATAAAATTTTGCACAGACACCTCATGTGACCCAGGGAACGTCACAGACTATGTTTTGACAGGAAAATGTAACCCCGCACTTTACAGTTACTCTCCAAAAAAAATGCCTTCATTAAAGTAAATGGAGCCTAGAACTACAGGTTATTAGTAGGAGCTGTGATTGGTTGCTATAGGAACAAAAGACATTTATAGTATAAGAAGCTTATATGTAAGGTAATAAGATGTCGGTGGGGAGACGGATAGAGAGACAGACAGAGACAGACAGAGAGACAGACAGATAGAGACAGACAGAGACAAATGGTGAAAGAGACAGACAGAGACAGACGGGGAAAGAGACAGACAGAGACAGACCTGGAAAGAGACAGATGGGGAAAGAGACAGACAGACATGCAGACAGGGACAGAGACAGGCAGACAGGGAAGGAGGAGACAGCCAGAGAGACAGACAAAGATAAATGGGGAAAGACACAGACCTTGATAGAGACAGACGGGGAAAGAGACAGAGAAATAGAGACAGACAAAGACAGGCAGACAGGGAAAGAGACAGACAGGAAAAGACACAGACAAAGAGACGGGGAGACAGACGGGGAAAGAGACAGATGTGGCGCCCCTGAGGCTTCCGTCGCCACAGGTCATTGCACCCCATCAGCGGTGTGATGCCCCAGTCTGGGTGAGGAAGGGAGTGAACACCGGTCCCCTGGTAAATCCACACTACACCCATTGCTAGGAACACACTGGGACCAGGGATAGTGGCAGAAAACCTCCCATGCTGCATGCTGGGAGGGGCCATAAGACCCATCCTTGCTCCTATAAGATAGAAAGAGAGTGGGGAAGGAGGAGGAGGCCTGCAGGAGGCAGGCAAGGAGGAGAGAAAGGAAGAGAGCTCCAAGTCAGTCAGGAGCTAAGGAAAGAAAGAGACGCTTCCTGGTGAAGATCCTGGAACTCAGAGGGTCCAGGTGACACCAAGCAGAGAACAGAAGGGATCCCAGGGCCATGGGTAGCTGTAGAGCTGCGGTGGCCTGTTCCACAGGAACATCGGTGGAGGGATCAAGCTGCAGCAGGGGACGGTCCCTAGAAACCGGAGGAGTGCAAAATCATCTCCAAACAGTAAAAACCGAGGCCCAGGGAATGTTGTAAACTCCCCGGGCCACAGCCCACAGCAGAACTTCTAGAAAAGGGGTAATCAGCCGACAGGTGACCCCCCAGCCTGGAGGCTGTTGTGGAGGCCGAGCCAGGTTTATCCTACAAAGGCAAGGTTTAAGGAGACAGCTGAAGACAGAGACACTTAAGAGAAGGGCACCGGGTTTTGCTCCAAGAATCACCCAGAAACGGCGGAGGTCCCTGACAGTGGTCCCAGCAGTCCAAGGGTTCCTGCCGGCCTTGACAAGAATTGTGAGTAAAGAACTTGAAACTGCACCCTTGGAGTTGCCTCTGTTATTTCATCTGCATAGACACTCATAAGCACCAACTGTGCCCCGGGGCACTTCTCCACCTGTGGGGAGTAGTACCACCATTGCTGCCATATCATCCCCCGGAGGCCTCATACAGCAGCGGCGGCTTATTAGCCGCATACCACAGGTGGCGTCACGAACACAAACTTTAATTCCAGCCACATATTTTACTGACACCCACCAGGGCCACGGAGCCGGGCCCAGCCACCACTGACTACCTCCGGACTAGTCCGGCCCGGCACCGGGTGTCCCATAGCCCTGGGGTGGGCGAGTCAACTTTGGCGTCACGAACAGGATTTCGTGCCCGGTTACACCGGGTACTGTGCGCCTGAAGAATCATGAAATAGCCTGTGTTTTACTGTGAAAACTGCCGCCATTAGCACTACAGAAAGCGGGAAGAAGAGGGGCGTGCCAGAAGAAAGGGCGCGAAGAGAAGCCCCGTCCCCTTGGTCTTGCCCAGAAAGAGCGCGAAGCAGTGCCCGTGATGGAGAGCGGAGGAAGAAAAGATGGCGCGTGAAGAAGCTAAGATGATGGACGCCGAGCAACGAGCGGCCAGAGGAGGAGTGGCCGAGCCGGGACACGCACCTCAGAACCGGGTGGTGTCCTGCGTCCTGGAGAGCGGAGAAGGTCCAGCAGCCGCTGCAGAGCCGGGTAAAGAGAGTGTCACCCCCAACCGGCGGAGCCCGGATTGCCAGGTGGGGTTCCTGCCCAGTCCTCCTGCAGGCGCGCGTGCCACCACCGCAGCTCCGATACCAGCACCCTGCAGCAGGCCAGCGACCACCAGAACACCAGCGATGCTACTGAGGGGTGAGTCATTTAATGCCCCTGTCGGCGTGAGAGCCCCAACCCCCGCTGCCATGCCCGCGGTCCCCGGAGAGACGCCCGGCACGGCGACGCCGATCTGGGCCGCAGCCGCGCCAGGTGCGGCCCGCCTAGATTTCGCCGCCGGAGCGACGCCCATCCACACCGCAGCAGCGACGCCAAGCCCGGCCCGTCCAGCTCAGGCCCCAGCAGCGATACCCCGCTCGGACAAGCAAGATCCCGCCGCAGCGGTGACGTTAATCCACGCAGCAGATGCGGCCCGCCAAGCCCAGGCCGCAGCCACGCCAGGTGCGGCCCGTCAAGAATCGGTCACAGCAGCGACTCCAATTCAGGCCGCCGCCATGCCAGGCGCGGCCCGCCAAGACCAGCAGACGCAGACTGTGCTAACCGCTGTCTACCTGCTGCCAGGTGGGGAGCCGGAGAAGAATCCCGACATGTAAAGAAGTAAGAAGATGCTGAACTGTATATAGCCCCTGTCAGCCCCTCATTCTTTGTGAAGATGTCCCTTTTGTGCTGCCCTAATGTTCTTTTTGAAGATGACACCCTTTCCTGCCTTACTGCCCCGTGTACTTTTTGAAGATGTCACCCCCCATGTGTATGTGTTACCGGGCCACAGAACTGGAATGTGGGCCCCGGTGAATGTGATGTCTTATGTGTCCTGTGTAACCAGGCCACTGGACTTAGTTGCTGGTTGAGTTTTTTTGCACTTTTGTTGATTGAAAAAGAAACAAACTGCCAGGCTACTGGACTTGTTGTAGCCAAGAATGTATATAGTTGCACCTGTTGTGCCCCCTACCAGAATTATGGGGGAAGTGCCCAAACTGTGTAATGAACTGAAAGTGCACATTTAGATGTTTCTTTATAAGAAAGTTTGCAACGTTCAAGAATTTGTGCCTCCCATAAAGGGAAGAAATGTTTTATTGTTTTATGTTATGCATAACAAAAATGTTTCTGCAGTTTCTCCCACATGTTTTGTTGTCTTTTCAGCCCGAGGACGTGCTGGGATTCGCTGTGGGGGAAAGTGGCGCCCCTGAGGCTTCCGTCGCCACAGGTCATTGCACCCCATCAGCGGTGTGATGCCCCATTCTGGGTGAGGAAGGGAGTGAACATCGGTCCCCTGGTAAATCCACACTACACCCATTGCTAGGAACACACTGGGACCAGGGATAGTGGCAGAAAACCTCCCATGCTGCATGCTGGGAGGGGCCGTAAGACCCATCCTTGCTCCTATAAGATAGAAAGAGAGTGGGGAAGGAGGAGGAGGCCTGCAGGAGGCAGGCAAGGAGGAGAGAAAGGAAGAAAGCTCCAAGTCAGTCAGGAGCTAAGGAAAGAAAGAGACGCTTCCTGGTGAAGATCCTGGGACTCAGAGGGTCCAGGTGACACCAAGCAGAGAACAGAAGGAATCCCAGGGCCACGGGTAGTCTGTATAGCTGTCGGGGCAGTTTAGAGCTGCGGTGGCATGTTCCACAGGAACATCGGTGGAGGGATCAAGCTGCAGCAGGGAACGGTCCCTAGAAACCGGAGGAGTGCAAAATCATCTCCAAGCAGTAAAAACCGAGGCCCAGGGAATGTTGTAAACTCCCCGGGCCACAGCCAACAGCAGAACTTCAGAAAAGGGCTAATCAGCCGACAGGTGACCCCCCAGCCTGGAGGCTGTTGTGGAGGCCGAGCCAGGTTTATCCTACAAAGGCAAGGTTTAAGGAGACAGCTGAAGACAGAGACACTTAAGAGAAGGGCACCGGGTTTTGCTCCAAGAATCACCCAGAAACGGCGGAGGTCCCTGACAGTGGTCCCAGCAGTCCAAGGGTTCCTGCCGGCCTTGACAAGAATTGTGAGTAAAGAACTTGAAACTGCACCCTTGGAGTTGCCTCTGTTATTTCATCTGCATAGACACTCATAAGCACCAACTGTGCCCCGGGGCACTTCTCCACCTGTGGGGAGTAGTACCACCATTGCTGCCATATCATCCCCCGGAGGCCTCATACAGCAGCGGCGGCTTATTAGCCGCATACCACAGGTGGCGTCACGAACACAAACTTTAATTCCAGCCACATATTTTACTGACACCCACCAGGGCCACGGAGCCGGGCCCAGCCACCACTGACTACCTCCGGACTAGTCCGGCCCGGCACCGGGTGTCCCATAGCCCTGGGGTGGGCGAGTCAACTTTGGCGTCACGAACAGGATTTCGTGCCCGGTTACACCGGGTACTGTGCGCCTGAAGAATCATGAAATAGCCTGTGTTTTACTGTGAAAACTGCCGCCATTAGCACTACAGAAAGCGGGAAGAAGAGGGGCGTGCCAGAAGAAAGGGCGCGAAGAGAAGCCCCGTCCCCTTGGTCTTGCCCAGAAAGAGCGCGAAGCAGTGCCCGTGATGGAGAGCGGAGGAAGAAAAGATGGCGCGTGAAGAAGCTAAGATGATGGACGCCGAGCAACGAGCGGCCAGAGGAGGAGTGGCCGAGCCGGGACACGCACCTCAGAACCGGGTGGTGTCCTGCGTCCTGGAGAGCGGAGAAGGTCCAGCAGCCGCTGCAGAGCCGGGTAAAGAGAGTGTCACCCCCAACCGGCGGAGCCCGGATTGCCAGGTGGGGTTCCTGCCCAGTCCTCCTGCAGGCGCGCGTGCCACCACCGCAGCTCCGATACCAGCACCCTGCAGCAGGCCAGCGACCACCAGAACACCAGCGATGCTACTGAGGGGTGAGTCATTTAATGCCCCTGTCGGCGTGAGAGCCCCAACCCCCGCTGCCATGCCCGCGGTCCCCGGAGAGACGCCCGGCACGGCGACGCCGATCTGGGCCGCAGCCGCGCCAGGTGCGGCCCGCCTAGATTTCGCCGCCGGAGCGACGCCCATCCACACCGCAGCAGCGACGCCAAGCCCGGCCCGTCCAGCTCAGGCCCCAGCAGCGATACCCCGCTCGGACAAGCAAGATCCCGCCGCAGCGGTGACGTTAATCCACGCAGCAGATGCGGCCCGCCAAGCCCAGGCCGCAGCCACGCCAGGTGCGGCCCGTCAAGAATCGGTCACAGCAGCGACTCCAATTCAGGCCGCCGCCATGCCAGGCGCGGCCCGCCAAGACCAGCAGACGCAGACTGTGCTAACCGCTGTCTACCTGCTGCCAGGTGGGGAGCCGGAGAAGAATCCCGACATGTAAAGAAGTAAGAAGATGCTGAACTGTATATAGCCCCTGTCAGCCCCTCATTCTTTGTGAAGATGTCCCTTTTGTGCTGCCCTAATGTTCTTTTTGAAGATGACACCCTTTCCTGCCTTACTGCCCCGTGTACTTTTTGAAGATGTCACCCCCCATGTGTATGTGTTACCGGGCCACAGAACTGGAATGTGGGCCCCGGTGAATGTGATGTCTTATGTGTCCTGTGTAACCAGGCCACTGGACTTAGTTGCTGGTTGAGTTTTTTTGCACTTTTGTTGATTGAAAAAGAAACAAACTGCCAGGCTACTGGACTTGTTGTAGCCAAGAATGTATATAGTTGCACCTGTTGTGCCCCCTACCAGAATTATGGGGGAAGTGCCCAAACTGTGTAATGAACTGAAAGTGCACATTTAGATGTTTCTTTATAAGAAAGTTTGCAACGTTCAAGAATTTGTGCCTCCCATAAAGGGAAGAAATGTTTTATTGTTTTATGTTATGCATAACAAAAATGTTTCTGCAGTTTCTCCCACATGTTTTGTTGTCTTTTCAGCCCGAGGACGTGCTGGGATTCGCTGTGGGGGAAAGTGGCGCCCCTGAGGCTTCCGTCGCCACAGGTCATTGCACCCCATCAGCGGTGTGATGCCCCATTCTGGGTGAGGAAGGGAGTGAACATCGGTCCCCTGGTAAATCCACACTACACCCATTGCTAGGAACACACTGGGACCAGGGATAGTGGCAGAAAACCTCCCATGCTGCATGCTGGGAGGGGCCGTAAGACCCATCCTTGCTCCTATAAGATAGAAAGAGAGTGGGGAAGGAGGAGGAGGCCTGCAGGAGGCAGGCAAGGAGGAGAGAAAGGAAGAAAGCTCCAAGTCAGTCAGGAGCTAAGGAAAGAAAGAGACGCTTCCTGGTGAAGATCCTGGGACTCAGAGGGTCCAGGTGACACCAAGCAGAGAACAGAAGGAATCCCAGGGCCACGGGTAGTCTGTATAGCTGTCGGGGCAGTTTAGAGCTGCGGTGGCATGTTCCACAGGAACATCGGTGGAGGGATCAAGCTGCAGCAGGGAACGGTCCCTAGAAACCGGAGGAGTGCAAAATCATCTCCAAGCAGTAAAAACCGAGGCCCAGGGAATGTTGTAAACTCCCCGGGCCACAGCCAACAGCAGAACTTCAGAAAAGGGCTAATCAGCCGACAGGTGACCCCCCAGCCTGGAGGCTGTTGTGGAGGCCGAGCCAGGTTTATCCTACAAAGGCAAGGTTTAAGGAGACAGCTGAAGACAGAGACACTTAAGAGAAGGGCACCGGGTTTTGCTCCAAGAATCACCCAGAAACGGCGGAGGTCCCTGACAGTGGTCCCAGCAGTCCAAGGGTTCCTGCCGGCCTTGACAAGAATTGTGAGTAAAGAACTTGAAACTGCACCCTTGGAGTTGCCTCTGTTATTTCATCTGCATAGACACTCATAAGCACCAACTGTGCCCCGGGGCACTTCTCCACCTGTGGGGAGTAGTACCACCATTGCTGCCATATCATCCCCCGGAGGCCTCATACAGCAGCGGCGGCTTATTAGCCGCATACCACAGGTGGCGTCACGAACACAAACTTTAATTCCAGCCACATATTTTACTGACACCCACCAGGGCCACGGAGCCGGGCCCAGCCACCACTGACTACCTCCGGACTAGTCCGGCCCGGCACCGGGTGTCCCATAGCCCTGGGGTGGGCGAGTCACAGACCTGGGAAAGAGACAGACCTGGAAAGAAACAGATGGTGAATAAAACAGAGAGATAGAGACAAAGAAAGAGACAGAGACAGGCAGACGAGGGAAGAGGCAGACCTGGAAAGAGACAGACCTGGAAAGAGGCAGACCTGGCAAGAGACAGACCTGAAAAGAGACAGACCTGGAAAGAGACAGACCTGGAAAGAGACAGACAGAGACAGACGGGGAAAGAGACAGACCTGGAAAGAGACAGACGGAGCATATTATTTGGCCAATTTAGTTAAATCTGTGTGGAATATCTGTGGTGTTGAAATATATGTTGTGAAATGCTTCTATTAGCTTAGTTTTTGCCTTTTAATAATTACATTCATATGTATTTGTTTTGTGGTTTTTGTGTGCAGAATACATTTTTGTTAATACATTCTATTTAGTTAACAGCAGTTATTAACCCGGGCGAAGCCTGGTAGTACAGCTAGTATATATATATATATATATATACATGTATATACTTTATTGCACACTGTGTGTATATACAGTATAAGTATATATAAATAAATAAATTTTATATATATATATATATATATATATATATATATATATATATATATATGAAATTCAATCCCTGGTTGTCAAAAATGAGCTCCAACAGCCAACACTCTGCAGCTTTTCATCAGGTTTCATAGTGTAGTGGTCATCACTTTTGCTTTACACGCAGAAGGTTCTGGGTTCAATCCCCAGTGAAACCATTAAGGGAAGGTGTCGCAGATTTATATAATCCAAACAATGATAACTTGTAAGATAACATCCAGTTATAATGTTATCTTGCTTTAAATAGAGATGTCTTTCAGTTTTTATAAAGCTGGCAATGGAGCTGCCATTTTACATTCCAAGTTTTAGCATGACAGTGCAGGCTCAATTTACAGCACCTCATGGACATAGGCGATAGTAGTCGAATTCCGACCCCTTTAGTTTTATTACAACTGAAATGGTAACGCCTATGTGGGCTGCCCAATTCACAGCCGTGGGTGTGTTCAGCCGCCATTTTTCCATAGCCCATGCTTTCGACTGAGCTTCCTTTTTCCCCTACAGCCAGGATCTGAAAGACCAAGCAGTACCATCCGATCAGATCCTAGAACAGTAACGTTTTAGCCACCAAAACAGGTTTTTCTGTGTTTTTGCACTTACTCTTTGATTTCTATGGGTGAAAAAATGCTGCAGATTTTAAAAAAATGTTTAATGAGCCTGCTTTCACGTTTTGTTTTTTTTTAATTACCCCAGTTTCCAGACCTGGATCGTTACCCAGAGTTCCCTGAGAAATCCAGGCCCAGGGTTGGTGTTTGGGTACTTTTGAACCCACACAAATCTAGCCTTTACAGTCTAAGTCTGCCCATCACTACTCCTGAGCCCATAAGCTCCGCATGGAACAGCTTGAAATCTTTTTCCAGGTTCCCCTTACCAACCATGACATAAACTTATGTCAAATGTCATGCAGGGATTAACAAGGCAATGTCATTTTTTGGGGTTTTTACATAGTAGTCAAAATTATAGCTGCTAGCCTTCTTTCAGGGTTTGAAGAACTATGCACTGCCTCCTCTAGGCCGGCCCATTCTATATCAGTCCTCTATGGTTTATTAACTGTAGATAGATGGAGAATGCCTCCCCCCTTCTGCGGAGCCTGGGAACTCGAAGTCCACCTCACTTTCACGCAATAACAATGGGATGTGTTTTTCCTTGTTCCACAAATCTATAATGGTGACAAAATCTCAGGAGACGAGTTTCAAGATTGTCTCTGGATGGTATCGGGTTCCTGCGGTTCTGCAGAGGTGGTTCCTGGGGATGTCTAGTCTTTGCTGGCGTTGGAGGAGGGTACCATGTCTCATATATGGTGGTCTTGTCCGACACTTTGAGCGTTCTGGCAGGAGAAACTCAGGTATGGAGGTCTTGTCCGACACGTCGAGTGTTCTGGCAGGGGGAACTCAGGATAGTAAAAGAAATCTTAGATCTTTCGGTGCCTGTCTCTTCAGAGGCGGTGCTTCAGTTCACGTTTCCAATGTCCAAGGCCACCTATAAAAAAATCTCTGCTAAACCATCTATTACAAGCAGCTAAGACAATAATCCTGCATCATTGGAGGTCCCCTGACCCTCCTTCATTAGAGGAATGGTTTGAGAAGATTTCTCTAATTTATGGTATGGAGACCCTGGTGGCGCAATCCCATCAAAAATAAGCTAGTGCTGCCACCAAATAGTTCCACTGGAAGGCCTTCCTCTCCTCCCCATTATATCAGCCTATCCTAAGATAGGGGTGGCTATCTGGGATACAACTATACCTCAGGGGCTCTCTTGGGGCTCGTTCTCTGGAGTGCTGATTCACGTGTTCAGAGTTCTAACAACTTTTTGGATCTGCTCCAGAGGGTGATTCTCTCTCGCTCTCATTCCAGTTGCTACATCTTTTTTTCTCCCTCCTCCTGTTTCTCTCTTCTGAGCTATAGGCACTTAGGCAAGTGTATATGTCAGTGTTGGCACTTCATGTGCTGATTTGTTAAGTGCTCTGTGTTTTCTTGAAAATCAATAAAATCTTAAAATTGAAAAAAATTATAGCTGCTGGATAGACTCTCGGCTTCAACGCCCGATGAAGCCATGAAGGTGAATTTTTTCAAATAATTTTAGTACAAAAATATAATTGAAAATTACAAGAATGATGTTGAATTCACTCCCAAAAAATATCATTCCTTTCATAACAAGACCATTATCAAAGCAAAATAGTCCCATCTGTTTTACAGAAAGAACAAACTATGTAGAAAAGAACAAACTATGTAGAAAAGAACAAATTATGTAGAAACCAAAGTAACACATTCAATATCAACTTCATTTTAAGGAAAATCACATTGTTGGAAAAAAAAATAATGGTAAAATATGTAATAAAAACAAATAATGAACTTGTCATTAACCAAACTTTACATCCAGTAGTAAATCCCTGGCAGTCAATATTCTACTCTGCCAGCCAACACTCTGCAGCCCTTCATCAGGTTTCATAGTGTAGTGGTTATCACGTCTACTTTACACGCAGAAGGTCCTGGGTTCGATCCCCAGTGAAACCAATTAGTTTTACGCTTTCATGAACCTGTTAGGGTACTTTCACACTTGCATTTATTTCCTTCCGTTACAATCCGCCCTTTTGGAAAACAGCGGAATCTGTTAACGAATTCCGCTGTTTCCCATAGACTTGTATGGGTGACGGATTGTACCAAAAGGACCTGCGTTGCTTCCGCTGGGCGACGCTCCCTTGCTTCCGCCCAGCGGGAGGAACACAGCATGTAACGTTGTTTTGAGCAGCGGAATCCTCTGGATTCCACTGCGCATGCTCTTTTTTTTTTTTTTTTTTAAATCAAACTTTATTTTGGCTCGCGGTGGCCGAACGTTCAGCTGAGCGCCCGGCCGTCGACAAGCGACAGCGCTCAGCTGAACGACCAGCCGCCAGCATGCCCGGCCGCCGGCAAGTCACAGCGCTCAGCTAAGCGCCCGCCCGCTGGCATGCCCGGCCGCCGGCAAGTGACAGCGCTCAGCTGAGCGCCCGCCCGCTGGCATGCCCGGGCACCGGCAAGTGACAGTGCTCAGCTGATCACCCGGCGGTCGGCTGCAGGGAGCGATCAGCTGATCACCCGGCGGCCGGCAAGTGACAGCGCTCAGCTGATCACCGGCGGTCGGCTGCAGGGAGCGATCAGCTGATCACCTGGTGGCCGGCTACTGGGAGCGATCAGCTGATCACCCGGCGGCCGGCTACTGGGAGCGATCAGCTGATCACCCGGCGGCCGGCTGCAGGGAGCGATCAGCTGCTCACCCGGCGGCCGGCTACTGGGAGCGATCAGCTGATCACCCGGCGGCCGGCTACTGGGAGCGATCAGCTGATCACCCGGCGGCCGGCTGCAGGGAGCGATCAGCTGATCACCCGGCGGCCGGCTACTGGGAGCGATCAGCTGATCACCCGGCGGCCGGCTGCAGGGAGCGATCAGCTGATCGTTCACAATAGTCTGCCGCTGGTAAAACTGTAAAAAAAAAAAAAAATTAAAACGAATTGCGTTGTTTTGCAGCATCCGTTGCATCCGTTGTGCCACTATATGCAACACATCCGTTGCATCCGTTACACAACACAATGCAACGGATACCGTTCAACGCAAGTGTGAAACTAGCCTAATAAAGGTAAATAATTATAAAATATTTAATAAAGTTGGTTTTAGTCACCAAAACAGGCTTTGCTGTGTTTTTGCATTTACTCTTTAGATTCTATGGGTGAAAAAAATGCTGCAGATTTAAAAATAAATAAATAAATAAATAAAAAATAAATAAATAATAAATAATAAAATAAATAAATAAAACAAAACAATGCTGTTCTTAAATTGTCATGGAAAAAAAGCAAGTGTGTGTATGACATTTCTGAAATCTTATAGTTTGCTATGGTACTTTCAAACACAGCTTCTATTCTGCGGAAAAAAGCACTTCAAAAACACTATATGGGCATTTTTATGTGATTTTTCTTGTACATTTGAATCAATCTGCAAGGTAAAATGCATCCCAGCAAAGTCTATGAGAATCCTGAAGTCCTGTGCACACGGTGCAGATTTTTTTTCCTTGCAGTTTTTGGTGCAGAAAAAAAACTGCACCAAACAATCGAGTTGTCTATTGTTTCTTTTTTCCAGCATTTTTCCTAACACAATGCATAAAAAAACTCATAAAAAATGCACATTTTTTTCCGCAGCATTTATCCTGCCAAGTGATGCAATTTTTGGTGCAGAAAATTTGCAATGTGGGAACATACCCTTTAGTGTATGTGCACACTTCAAGTATTTGCCTCAGAAATTTCTGCATCTCTTGGCAGGAAAAACATTGCGTAAGGCCTCTTTCACACATCTGTGCAAAACACACACGTTTTGCACAGTCCACAGTGTGGGTTCTCTCCATGTGCTATCTGTGATAGCACACGGACAGCATGTACTTCTATACTTACCTGTCCCTGATGTTGTTGTCTCCGCTGCTGCTGCTGCTGCTTCTGGGTCTGCGATACAGTGAATATGCATGAGCATAAATAAGCGGGACTGAGAAGCAAGTGACAGCAGCGCCGAAAAGAGCAGCGCTGGAGACAGGTGAGTATAGAAAATCATTTTATTACACGTACAGCATGTACTTCTATACTTACCTGTCCCTGGTGCTGTTGTCTCCAGTTATTAACCCGGGCGAAGCCTGGTAGTACAGCTAGTATGTATATATATATATATATATATATATATATATATATATATGTATATATATATATATATATATATATATATATATATATATATATGTATATGTATATACTTTATTGCACACTGTGTATATATACAGTATAAGTATATATAAAAAAATAAATTTTATATATATATATATATATATATATATATATATATGTGGAATTCAATCCGGGGTTGTCAAAAATGAGCTCCAACAGCCAACACTCTGCAGCCCTTCGTCAGGTTTCATAGTGTAGTGGTCATCACGTCTGCTTTACACGCAGAAGGTCCGGGGTTCGATCCCCAGTGAAACCATTAAGGGAAGGTGTCGCAGATTTATATAATCCAAACAATGATTATGTGACGCCCTGGGCAGGGTTCACAGGCAAGCCAGGGTTCACAGGTAACTACATCACCACACCCTAGACCCTGGATAGGCACATCAAAGCTAGACCAGAAATCCTTGTTGCCTTCCTCCAGGGGCTGATGTTCACAGCAGGGGGTGGAGCCAGGCAGTTGGTCTCCACCTACCGAGGAGTTCACAGTCCTGGAGGTGGGAAAACCAAGCAGAGCAGATTAGTTTGAGAGGCGAAAGTGTGTGGAGTGAAGTGGTAGGAGAGCAGGCAAAAACTGACTGAGCGTGTCCAGGTGTGTGCCCCGGACAGAGACAGCAAGGTTAGCAGACGGCGGAGACCGTCTGCAGGAGTGGCTGATCGGAGTTGCCGAAAGGACCGTGGACGGGTGGAGGCCTGGCGGTACCGGACCGGTACACAAAGTGAGGCCAGCACCATTGGCAGGGGCATTTCGGATCCTGGCAAGGCTTGGAGTCGCTGTAATTTGCCAAATCCGTCAGTGAAGGGAACCTCTGGGTTTCCAAACAACTAAGTCCCGATTGAAGGCAAAGGTCCAACTGTGAGAGAGACACCGCCACCGATAAGGCACCAGTTTCTCAGGGCCATCGCCTGCAGGCAAAGAGAAGCTCCTATGGCCTATATCCAAGCCGGGGAGCGGGTTACTGGTGGGAACTGATCGATACCAAGAGAAGTACTAGGTGCAGGGAAAGAGACAGTCACCGTTAACTACTGGGGAAAAGCAGCAGCCGTCCGTGGGAACTGTCTTTCCAGCCGTGTGTTTTACCGTGAACTGTGTCAACGTCTCAGGCTGAGTGAGTACCACAGTGCCGTACGGCACAGCGCTGCCCCCGCGTCCCTGCACCTCATCAGGCCCCATAACCCGCCTGCCATCCTGTCCCACCCCATCACCGGGCCCCGGGACTATCAACTCCCCTATCCACGGAGGGGAGGACTAACAACTTAGCTGCTCCAGTCACTGCTCCTGGGATCCCCGTTCAGAGCAGCGGTGGTGTCACTACAAATCACCACAACCGTGGGTAGCGTCACGGACAATATCCCAAACAACCACCAACCACCCCTTTTCACTCACGGGCGAGGAGCGCCGCTCGAGTCCCTGGGATCCGGCCCATCGCTCGAGCCACCGAGCAGCAGCAGCCGCAGAGCAGCGGCGGCCGGACCCGAGCAGTGGGAGAGCGCACAGCGTTGCCACCCTCCTCCCCGCCCGCGACAACTTGGCGTCACGAACAGGATCTTACCGCTCTGCTGTTGGGTAGAGGTGCGCCTTGTTACCGCCGGAGGTGTCCGGCCGAAAAATTTCAGAAGCCGCCATCTTTGGCGCGGAAAGTTCCCGCTCGAGCGTCTTCTCGAGTAGTGGAGGCGCAAAGGCCAAAACACCGCCCCGATGGAGGAGGAGCCGAAAAGAGGCTGAGGGGGACGAAATGGCGGATGGCTGCATGTGAAGGCGGCTATAAAAGCAGGGATGCCAGGACCCTGCATCCATCTTGTTCCTGGGAGAGACCGCCAGCAGGATGTTTATGCCGTCCCAAAGCACCGTGGCCCCCGCGCCTAGAACAGCGGCGTGGGTGGAGATCCGGACCGCGCAGCTCTACCAGAGGCTGCAGGTCAAAATGCAGCTACTCTTAGAGGAGTGGGAGACCGACATGGCGGAGGTCATAGCGACCGTGCATAGATGCGAGGAGGAAGCTGCGGAAGGGAGGGTGAGTGACTCACACCCCGATGGCCTTGAAGGGCCGGTCATCGCGGCTGCGGGACCCGGTCTAAACCCTCTCGCCCTGCTGCCTCCCTCACCACCCGTCCCGGAAGCCGTGACCCCGCCACTAGGCCTGCTGCCCCCACAACCGGTAGCGATACCCCGCATGCCCGCCCCGGCGGGCCGACCTGCAGCCGGAGCCCGGAGCCGACCGGAGGTGCTGCCGTGGAAAGCCCCGAAGCCCGAACCGGAGGCATCCCCCGAGAAATCCCCCGAGCCGGAGCCGATGGACCGCTCCGTAAAGAAGGCCCAGCAGCGGAAAGCCCCTGTGCCCATCCCCCACGCCTCGGACGAGGTAGCGCCGGGTTGCCGCTGCTGGGCGGCGTCCAAGGCCGCGTCACCGCGGGACCTTCTGCCCAGATCACCAGCAGTGGGCAGTGTCCAAACGGTCTCGCGGGGCCCGACCCATGCGCCGGAGCTCGCAGCAGCCCCGTACTGGGATAGGGAGCCGGTACCGCTGGGCCCGGAGATTGAAGAGAGGGAAAGGAAGAAGGCAGAGTTGGTGGCCCGTGCAATCCGGGAGGAGAGTTTGAGGCAAGTGACTTTCCGTGTCCGGGGCCCGCTGTATGAAGGGCAGGTGAGGCGGTTTGATGTTCGCCGGGGCTATGGATTCATTTATGAACCGGGCCTGGAGGCCGAAGTTTTTATAGCCCGGCGGGATGTTAATGCTCACCTGCCAGAGGAGCACCTAGGCCGTAACCTGATGTCGGGCGACCTGGTACAGTACACCCGACACTGTGGGGAGAGGGGGTGGTTCGCTCTGGATGCAAAATTGAGGGGCAGCCAGGAGGCCCGTGTGAGCGCCGCACCCCCTCCCTCCGGGGATGCTGAGGAACCAGAGTAAGGGCAGCGGAGCACCGTTGTCCCCGTCCCCGTTGGGACCACCTGTTTGTTTTGAAAAAGTTTGAAAAGTTGAAAATGAAAATGAATAATTGCTGAAAAAGTCATCTGATTGTCAACTGCTGATTGAAACCGGCCGTTGCCGACACCGTTGTCCCCGTGGGGACCGTTTGAAAAAGTTTTGCATAGGAACTCCTATGGACAAACCCGAGAACTTGCAGGGCAACCACAAACTTTAGTGTCTTGTAAATAATTATTGTTGTTGCAGCTTCCGACCGTTGCCGCCTCCGGAGAGGCAGATTGGAGGAAGGGCCCGCAGTGGAGCAGGCTGGGGCCCAGCCACCACAGGAACCGGTGGCATTCCCCTGGGGGTTCCAGGGGCTCCCCATGGACGTGGGTCCCCTGGAAAGGACAGATCCCGCTCGGGTGACTTGGTGCAGGACTGGGGTCAAGGGGTGCTGCCTGTTTCTTAGGGGCAGCATCAGGGCCAGGTTACTTGGGTGGGTGAGAGCGGAAGCCGTAACCGTTAACCGTTTGCAACTATTAAGAAAAGTGCCACCCGTTGTGGGATGAAGTTAATATAAATGTATGTGTGTTACCATTTTTTCTATTTATTTTACAGTTAAAGGAAAAAAAAAAAAATAAAACCGGTGTTGGACAGGCAGCCCGCGGACAGTCTGCATTTTGCTAAGGGGGATTGTGACGCCCTGGGCAAGCCAGGGGTCACAGGTAACTACATCACCACACCCTACACCCCGGATAGGCACATCAAAGCTAGACCAGAAATCCTTGTTGCCTTCCTCCAGGGGCTGATGTTCACACCAGGGGATGGAGCCAGGCGGTTGGTCTCCACCCACCGAGGAGTTCACAGTCCTGGAGGCGGGAAAACCAAGCAGAGCAGATTAGTTTGAGAGGCGAAAGTGTGAGGAGTGAAGTGGTAGGAGAGCAGGCAAAAACTGACTGAGAGCGTCCGGGTGTGTGCCCCGGACAGAGACAGCAAGGTTAGCAGACGGCGGTGACCATCTGCAGGAGTGGCTGATCGGAGTTGCCGAAAGGACTGCGGATGGGTGGTGGCCCGGCGGTACCGGGGATCCGGCCCATCGCTCGAGCCACCGAGCAGCAGCAGCCGCAGAGCAGCGGCGGCCGGACCCGAGCAGTGGGAGCGCGCACAGCGTTGCCACCCTCCTCCCCGCCCGCGACAACTTGGCGTCACGAACAGGATCTTACCGCTCTGCTGTTGGGTAGAGGTGCGCCTTGTTACCGTCGGAGGTGTCCGGCCGAAAAATTTCAGAAGCCGCCATCTTTGGCGCGGAAAGTTCCCGCTCGAGCGTCTTCTCGAGTAGTGGAGGCGCAAAGACCAAAACACCGCCCCGATGGAGGAGGAGCCGAAAAGAGGCTGAGGGGGACGAAATGGCGGATGGCTGCATGTGAAGGCGGCTATAAAAGCAGGGATGCCAGGACCCTGCATCCATCTTGTTCCTGGGAGAGACCGCCAGCAGGATGTTTATGCCGTCCCAAAGCACCGTGGCCCCCGCGCCTAGAACAGCGGCGTGGGTGGAGATCCGGACCGCGCAGCTCTACCAGAGGCTGCAGGTCAAAATGCAGCTACTCTTAGAGGAGTGGGAGACCGACATGGCGGAGGTCATAGCGACCGTGCATAGACGCGAGGAGGAAGCTGCGGAAGGGAGGGTGAGTGACTCACGCCCCGATGGCCTTGAAGGGCCGGTCATCGCGGCTGCGGGACCCGGTCTAAACCCTCTCGCCCTGCTGCCTCCCTCACCACCCGTCCCGGAAGCCGTGACCCCGCCACTAGGCCTGCTGCCCCCACAACCGGTAGCGATACCCCGCATGCCCGCCCCGGCGGGCCGACCTGCAGCCGGAGCCCGGAGCCGACCGGAGGTGCTGCCGTGGAAAGCCCCGAAGCCCGAACCGGAGGCATCCCCCGAGAAATCCCCTGAGCCGGAGCCGATGGACCGCTCCGTAAAGAAGGCCCAGCAGCGGAAAGCCCCTGTGCCCATCCCCCACGCCTCGGACGAGGTAGCGCCGGGTTGCCGCTGCTGGGCGGCGTCCAAGGCCGCGTCACCGCGGGACCTTCTGCCCAGATCACCAGCAGTGGGCAGTGTCCAAACGGTCTCGCGGGGCCCGACCCATGCGCCGGAGCTCGCAGCAGCCCCGTACTGGGATAGGGAGCCGGTACCGCTGGGCCCGGAGATTGAAGAGAGGGAAAGGAAGAAGGCAGAGTTGGTGGCCCGTGCAATCCGGGAGGAGAGTTTGAGGCAAGTGACTTTCCGTGTCCGGGGCCCGCTGTATGAAGGGCAGGTGAGGCGGTTTGATGTTCGCCGGGGCTATGGATTCATTTATGAACCGGGCCTGGAGGCCGAAGTTTTTATAGCCCGGCGGGATGTTAATGCTCACCTGCCAGAGGAGCACCTAGGCCGTAACCTGATGTCGGGCGACCTGGTACAGTACACCTGGCACTGTGGGGAGAGGGGGTGGTTCGCTCTGGATGCAAAATTGAGGGGCAGCCAGGAGGCCCGTGTGAGCGCCGCACCCCCTCCCTCCGGGGATGCTGAGGAACCAGAGTAAGGGCAGCGGAGCACCGTTGTCCCCGTCCCCGTTGGAACCACCTGTTTGTTTTGAAAAAGTTTGAAAAGTTGAAAATGAAAATGAATAATTGCTGAAAAAGTCATCTGATTGTCAACTGCTGATTGAAACCGGCCGTTGCCGACACCGTTGTCCCCGTGGGGACCGTTTGAAAAAGTTTTGCATAGGAACTCCTATGGACAAACCCGAGAACTTGCAGGGCAACCACAAACTTTAGTGTCTTGTAAATAATTATTGTTGTTGCAGCTTCCGACCGTTGCCGCCTCCGGAGAGGCAGATTGAAGGAAGGGCCCGCAGTGGAGCAGGCTGGGGCCCAGCCACCACAGGAACCGGTGGCATTCCCCTGGGGGTTCCAGGGGCTCCCCATGGACGTGGGTCCCCTGGAAAGGACAGATCCCGCTCGGGTGACTTGGTGCAGGACTGGGGTCAAGGGGTGCTGCCTGTTTCTTAGGGGCAGCATCAGGGCCAGGTTACTTGGGTGGGTGAGAGCGGAAGCCGTAACCGTTAACCGTTTGCAACTATTAAGAAAAGTGCCACCCGTTGTGGGATGAAGTTAATATAAATGTATGTGTGTTACCATTTTTTCTATTTATTTTACAGTTAAAGGAAAAAAATAAAATAAAACCGGTGTTGGACGGGCAGCCCGCGGACAGTCTGCATTTTGCTAAGGGGGATTGTGACGCCCTGGGCAAGCCAGGGGTCACAGGTAACTACATCACCACACCCTACACCCCGGATAGGCACATCAAAGCTAGACCAGAAATCCTTGTTGCCTTCCTCCAGGGACTGATGTTCACACCAGGGGATGGAGCCAGGCGGTTGGTCTCCACCCACCGAGGAGTTCACAGTCCTGGAGGCGGGAAAACCAAGCAGAGCAGATTAGTTTGAGAGGCGAAAGTGTGAGGAGTGAAGTGGTAGGAGAGCAGGCAAAAACTGACTGAGAGCGTCCGGGTGTGTGCCCCGGACAGAGACAGCAAGGTTAGCAGACGGCGGTGACCGTCTGCAGGAGTGGCTGATCGGAGTTGCCGAAAGGACTGCGGATGGGTGGTGGCCCGGCGGTACCGGACCGGTACACAAAGTGAGGCCAGCACCATTGGCAGGGGCCTTTTGGATCCCGGCAAGGCTTGGAGTCGCCGTAATTTGCCAAATCCGTCAGTGAAGGGAACCTCCGGGTTTCCAAACAACTAAGTCCCGATTGAAGGCAAAGGTCCAACTGTGAGAGAGAGACACCGCCACCGATAAGGCACCAGTTTCTCAGGGCCAGCGCCTGCGGGCAAAGAGGGGCTCCTCCGGCCCATATCCAAGCCGGGGAGCGGGTTACCGGTGGGAACCCATCGATACCAACAGAAGTACTAGGTGCAGGGAAAGAGACAGTCACCGTTAACTACCGGGGAAAAGCAACAGCAGCCGTCCGTGGGAACCGTCTTTCCAGCCGTGTGTTTTACTGTGAACTGTGTCAACGTCTCAGGCTGAGTGAGTACCACAGTGCCGTACGGCACAGCGCTGCCCCCGCATCCCTGCACCTCACCAGGCCCCATAACCCGCCTGCCATCCTGTCCTACCCCATCACCGGGCCCCGGGACCATCAACTCCCCTACTCACGGAGGGGAGGACTAACAACTTAGCTGCTCCAGTCACCGCTCCCGGGATCCCCGTTCAGAGCAGCGGTGGTGTCACTACAAATCACCACAACCGTGGGTAGCGTCACGGACAATATGCCAAACAACCACCAACCACCCCTTTTCACTCACGGGCGAGGAGCGCCGCTCGAGTCCCCGGGATCCGGCCCATCGCTCGAGCCACCGAGCAGCAGCAGCCGCAGAGCAGCGGCGGCCGGACCCGAGCAGTGGGAGAGCGCACAGCGTTGCCACCCTCCTCCCCGCCCGCGACAATTACTTGTAAGATAACATGCAGTTATAATGTTATCTTGCTTTAAATAAAGATGTCTTTCAGTTTTTATAATGCTGGAAAGCTGGCAATGGAGGCTGCCATTTTACATTCCAAGTTTTAGCACGACAGTGCAGGCTCAATTTACAGCACCTCATGGACATAGGTGATAGTAGTCGGATTCCGACCCCTTTAGTTTTATTACAACTGAAATGGTAACGCCTATGTGGGCTGCCCAATTCACAGCCGTGGGTGTGTTCAGCCGCCATTTTTCCATAGCCCATGCTTTCGACTGAGCTTCCTTTTTCCCCTACAGCCAGGATCTGAAAGACCAAGTGTGGCGCCCCTGACCTGGTCAGGCACCACTGAGTACTGCACCCATGCTGGGGACAGTACAATACAGGTAATCCAGAAGGCTGACCGAGGTGTGACTACACAGGCGCATAGTGATCAGGTCTCACACATGTACCTTTGAGAGGACCCCTGGGGATCCCAGGAGGGGGAAAAGCCTTCACCTCCACTGGAATAGTGGAGGGGGCCAAAAGCCTCCATCTCCACTCAAGGGGTGTGGTAAGAGAGCCTGGTTGCTAGGTGGCGTAGGCAAGAACAGGAGAGGAGGAGCAGTGAGCCGGTTTAGTGCAGAGTCCAGGGAGCTCCGAGGAGAGCTGACCCCTTCCCCTGGGCTGCTGTAGTCTGACAGCGTCCGCGCAGTGGCTACCGACGGGGGAGAACGGTCACCTAGGAGTGCTACCCGAAACCCATCTCCAGCTAAAGAGAGAGCACAGAGTGGGAAGTAAGGAGACTGCTAGGGAGAACCAGGCCCAAACGGGCGGCAGATCCCGGAGCGGGGATAGATCCACCTTTCCCTGCTAAACCTGCCGGTGTGGGGCCCTCAAAGCCCACACCACAACACCTAAAAGCCGCAGCCACGTAGCCACAGTTAGGGCCCACAGTTCACAGGAGGCAAGCAGCTGGAGTGATCTGGCCCAGGCAACAAGCAAACGGCAAACGAAGGGGAGAGAGGCTTCAGCAACTTCCCTGGGTGACCCCCATAGGGACTAAAAGTCGGGGTTACCCCAAACCACCAAGGGCTAAGGAAGGCGAGTTGGTAGTCACCATCAGAAGTCAGCCTGAAGGATACCTGGTTCCCGCCTGGTTCATCCCAGCTACGCCCGGGTTACTCACCCTGCCATCAACTGTGAGTAAAACCCCTGAAAGACATTCTGCTTGTGTGGAGTTATTCTGCGCCTTGTGGTTCCACACACCTACACAGGGCCCTGGGGCTTGCCTCACTCTCAGGAGGCTATTCCAACTAACTGCACCCACCATCAGCCCCAGGCATCCCTTAACCTGCAGTGGCGGTCCCCACTGACCGCAATTCTGAGAGTGGCGTCACGACAATCCTAATAGAAGATTCCCTACCGGTGACAAGATCCAGACTGACAGCGGAGTCCCTGAAGGTAATGCACCGACGCAGCGTGCCCGGGGCCCGACTTCTGGCGTCACGAACAGGATAAGGACTAGACCTGTTCAGACAGGTGACCATGTGCCTGGGCGGTCCGCTTGAAAAATTGGAAGCGCCGCCATATTGCCACCATGAAAAGCGCGCTGAAAAACAACAGCAGGCCGCGCTGGGAGAAGTTACCGCCCACGAAGAGGTGTGGCTACCCAGAGATCCCCTGCAGAGTTCTGACCTCGCTTGTGAAGAGAGCGGAAGCGTCCAGAGACGGCGGAACTGAAAAGAAGCCAGCAGCTTGTTGTTAGAGAAAATGGCGTCTGAATGCAGAGACCCAGAGCCAGGCTCCGCTGCCTGGTGGTGTCGGGAGCTTGCCGAGTTCTGCGAACAACTGGAAGCCAGGATCGGAAGGCAGATCAGAGAGGGACGTGCGGAGTTCCTGGGGATGACCGCGGCGGTTCAGGCCTATGAAGGGAGAGCCGCGCGCCGAGTGCCAGACCGGACGGCGACGACTCAGACCCCGATGCTGCCACCGATGGGTGAGTCCAGTGATGCCCCTGCCAGCGCGAGTGCCCCGACCCCTGCTGCCACGCCCGCGGTCCCTGAAGAGGCGTCTGGCGCGGCGACGCTGAAGCAGGCCGCAGCCACGCCAGGTGCAGCCCGCCAAGCCCAGGCCGACGCAGCGATGCCCTGCTCGGCCCACCAAGACCCGGTCCCTGCAACAACGCCCAGCCCGGCCCGCAAAGATCCGGCTGCCGCCGCGACCCTAATCCACGCCGCAGGTGTGACGCTGACCCAGGCCGCTGCCATGCTAGGCCCGGCCCGCCAAGCCCAGACCGCGGCAGCAACGCCCAGTCCGTCCCGCCAAGCACCGGCCACGGTAGCGATGCCCGCTCAGGCTCCGGCTGCGACAGAAACGCCCATCCAGGCCGCCGCCATGCCAGGCGCGGCCCGCCAAGACCAGGCCGCCGCCATGCCAGGCGCGGCCCGCCAAGACCAGGCCGCCGCCATGCCAGGCGCGGCCCGCCAAGAAAAGACAGACGTACCATTCTTTACCCCGGCCCGCAAGGCCAGAGCAGCCACCGCTCCCCAGTCTAAGGAAGTCCCTGCTAGGAAGTCCCTGGTAGGTGAGGACCCTGCATACTGGCAGCTGAAGGCTGACCTGGAGGCCAAGTTCCCACAGGAGATGGTGGACCGGTACATGCTTCCTCCGCATACCCCCAAGAGGATTCCGGCAACCCCTGCAGCAACCATGCCAAAGAGATCCCCGCCTGGGCCGGCTGAGGAGCACCCATCCCCAGCACTGCCACCACCGGAGTGCTCAGCAGAACTAAGGGGGAGGGGAGGCCAGGAAGCTGAGGAGCTGACTCCAGAGCCATCCGCACTGGATCCATACCCAGAGCCGGAGATGTTGCCATACTCCCGCTGGGACGAGGAAGACCCGATACCCTCTGCGGAAGAAGATCTACCCAAAAGCCTCACCTGGGAGCTGGTAAGCTGTACCTCGCAGAATCCAGTCCGCAAGACACGGCGCCGTAGTAGAACCCAGTCTTTCCCTGCACCGCCATCCCCAGAGCAGAGAGAAGTCACGGCCCGAGACCTAGAAGAAAAACGGTTCCTGAGAAGAGCCAAAGCCCAGGTCAGAGGACCCCTTTGTCGAGGAGTAGTGGAAGATTTTAGCCTAAAATCAGGATACGGCTTCATCGTAGCACCTGGTATGAAAGAAGGCATTTTTGTCAACAGAAGAGACGTTAGAGCTCATTTGCCCAGAGGACATCCTGGAAGAAACCTAAGAATGGGAGACACAGTGCAGTTTACCATGCATCAAGGAGAAAGAGGCTGGTATGCCCTAGATGTCACGCCATGTCCTAAAGAAAGAGAAACAGACACTGAAGAAGAAGAAAGAAAATACAACGAACCCACAGATGAAGAAAGAGATCGAGAAACCAACAGGTGCCGCAGCCCTACAGGCCCAAGCCCTGGTATGGAAGAGTAGAGGAATCTGCATAAAGTAAAGTACACCAAGTTACTGTTTGACCAGTTTGAAAAGTTTGCAACGTTTTCAAGTTTAAGCAATGTGCCCACATAAACTAATGTGAGAAATGAACCTTAAGGCTATGAACTGGCTATAGCCACAAACTCTCGCAGTGTAAATAGTTACACCAGAGGGCACCACCACCACCAGAGTCAGCATGTTTAGGGGCTTGGCTCGTCTGCAACCAGGGAGCACGTCCGTATATAGGGCCTTGGCTCACCTGCGACCAGAGAGCATGCCTGTTTATGGGGCCTGGCTCTCCACCACAAAGAGGGTACCTGGTCAGCACCAACTGTGGAGGCCGCCTCTACATCCTGCCAGAAGAGGCTGAAGGCGCGGATCCACCAGGCCAGGTATACCCTGAAACCACCAGCCCATGAAAGCCGCCTCTACATCCTGCCAGAAGTGGCTGAAGGCGCGGCCAACGGGAGAGGCAGATTGGAGGAAAGGTCTGGGGAAGTAGATGGCCCAGATCTGGTTACCAAAAGGACCGGTGACCTGCCTCCTGAAAGGGTTTGGGTGGGTTAACGGACTTGTGGGTGGAGGGTGGTGATGTATGGTACCTGGTGGTTTTAAAATGTTTTACCATGTTTTACTGTTTTATGCATTTTAAAATGTTGTCTTGCAGCCCGAGGACGTGCTGGTGATAACTAAGGGGGAATGTGGCGCCCCTGACCTGGTCAGGCACCACTGAGTACTGCACCCATGCTGGGGACAGTACAATACAGGTAATCCAGAAGGCTGACCGAGGTGTGACTACACAGGCGCATAGTGATCAGGTCTCACACATGTACCTTTGAGAGGACCCCTGGGGATCCCAGGAGGGGGAAAAGCCTTCACCTCCACTGGAATAGTGGAGGGGGCCAAAAGCCTCCATCTCCACTCAAGGGGTGTGGTAAGAGAGCCTGGTTGCTAGGTGGCGTAGGCAAGAACAGGAGAGGAGGAGCAGTGAGCCGGTTTAGTGCAGAGTCCAGGGAGCTCCGAGGAGAGCTGACCCCTTCCCCTGGGCTGCTGTAGTCTGACAGCGTCCGCGCAGTGGCTACCGACGGGGGAGAACGGTCACCTAGGAGTGCTACCCGAAACCCATCTCCAGCTAAAGAGAGAGCACAGAGTGGGAAGTAAGGAGACTGCTAGGGAGAACCAGGCCCAAACGGGCGGCAGATCCCGGAGCGGGGATAGATCCACCTTTCCCTGCTAAACCTGCCAGTGTGGGGCCCTCAAAGCCCACACCACAACACCTAAAAGCCGCAGCCACGTAGCCACAGTTAGGGCCCACAGTTCACAGGAGGCAAGCAGCTGGAGTGATCTGGCCCAGGCAACAAGCAAACGGCAAACGAAGGGGAGAGAGGCTTCAGCAACTTCCCTGGGTGACCCCCATAGGGACTAAAAGTCGGGGTTACCCCAAACCACCAAGGGCTAAGGAAGGCGAGTTGGTAGTCACCATCAGAAGTCAGCCTGAAGGATACCTGGTTCCCGCCTGGTTCATCCCAGCTACGCCCGGGTTACTCACCCTGCCATCAACTGTGAGTAAAACCCCTGAAAGACATTCTGCTTGTGTGGAGTTATTCTGCGCCTTGTGGTTCCACACACCTACACAGGGCCCTGGGGCTTGCCTCACTCTCAGGAGGCTGTTACAACTGACTGCACCCACCATCAGCCCCAGGCATCCCTTAACCTGCAGTGGCGGTCCCCACTGACCGCAATTCTGAGAGTGGCGTCACGACAATCCTAATAGAAGATTCCCTACCGGTGACAAGATCCAGACTGACAGCGGAGTCCCTGAAGGTAATGCACCGACGCAGCGTGCCCGGGGCCCGACACAAGCAGTACCATCCGAACAGATCCTAGAACAGTAACGTTTTAGCCACCAAAACAGGTTTTTCTGTGTTTTTGCAATTACTCTTTGATTTCTATGGGTGAAAAAACCCACACAGATCTAGCCTTTACAGTCTAAGTCTGCTCATCACTACTCCTGAGCCCATAAGCTCCGCTTGGAACAGCTTGAAATCTTTTTCCAGGTTCCCCTTACCGACCATGACATAAACTTATGTCAAATGTCATGCAGGGATTAACAAGGCAATGTCATTTTTCGGGGTTTTTACATAGTAGTCAAAATTATAGCTGCTAGCCTTCTTTCAGGGTTTGAAGAACTATGCACTGCTTCCTCTAGGCCGGCCCATTCTATATCAGTCCTCTATGGTTTATTAACTGTAGATAGATGGAGAATGCCTCCCCCCTTCTGCGGATCCTGGGAACTCGAAGCCCACCTTACTTTCACGCAATAACAATGGGATGTGTTTTTCCTTGTTCCACAAATCTATAATGGTGACAAAATCTCAGGAGACGAGTTTCAAGATTGTCTCTGGATGGTATCGGGTTCCTGCGGTTCTGCAGAGGTGGTTCCCGGGGATGTCTAGTCTTTGCTGGCGTTGGAGGAGGGTACCATGTCTCATATATGGTGGTCTTGTCCGACACTTTGAGCGTTCTGGCAGGAGGAACTCAGGTATGGAGGTCTTGTCCGACACGTCGAGTGTTCTGGCAGGGGGAACTCAGGATAGTAAAAGAAATCACAGATCTTTCGGTGCCTGTCTCTTCAGAGGCGGTGCTTCAGTTCACGTTTCCAATGTCCAAGACCACCTATAAAAAAATCTCTGCTAAACCATCTATTACAAGCAGCTAAAACAATAATCCTGCATCATTGGAGGTCCCCTGACCCTCCTTCATTAGAGGAATGGTTTGAGAAGATTTCTCTAATTTATGGTATGGAGACCCTGGTGGTGCAATCCCATCAAAAATAAGCTAGTGCTGCCACCAAATAGTTCCACTGGAAGGCCTTCCTCTCCTCCCCATTATATCAGCCTATCCTAAAATAGGGGTGGCTATCTGGGATACAACTATACCTCAGGGGCTCTCTTGGGGCTCGTTCTCTGGAGTGCTGATTCACGTGCTCAGAGTTCTAACAACTTTTTGGATCTGATATAATTGAAAATTACAAGAATGATGTTGAATTCACTCTCAAAAAATATCATTCCTTTAATAACAAGACCATTATCATGGCAAAATAGTCCCATCTGTTTTACAGAAAGAACAAACTATGTAGAAAAGAACAAACTATGTAGAAAAGAACAAACTATGTAGAAAAGAACAAACTATGTAGAAACCAAAGTAACACATTCAATATCAACTTCATTTTAAGGAAAATCACATTGTTGGAAAAAAAAATAATGGTAAAATATGTAATTAAAAACAAATAATGAACTTGTCATTAACCAAACTTTACATCCAGTAGTAAATCCCTGGCAGTCAGTATTCTGCTCTGCCAGCCAACACTCTGCAGCCCTTCATCAGGTTTCATAGTGTAGTGGTTATCACGTCTGCTTTACACGCAGAAGGTCCTGGGTTCGATCCCCAGTGAAACCAATTAGTTTTACGCTTTCATTAACCTGTTAGGGTACTTCCACACTTGCGTTTATTTCCTTCCGTTACAATCCGCCCTTTTGGAAAACAGCGGAATCTGTTAACGGATTCCGCTGTTTCCCATAGACTTGTATGGGTGACGGATTGTACCAAAAGGACCTGCGTTGCTTCAGCTGGGCGACGCTCCCTTGCTTCCGCCCAGCGGGAGGAACGCAGCATGTAATGTTGTTTTGAGCAGCGGAATCCTCTGGATTCCACTGCGCATGCTCTTTTTTTTTTTTTTTTTAAATCAAACTTTATTTTGGCTCGCGGTGGCCGAACGTTCAGCTGAGCGCCCGGCCATCGACAAGCGACAGCGCTCAGCTGAACGACCAGCCGCCAGCATGCCCGGCCGCCGGCAAGTCACAGCGCTCAGCTGAGCGCCCGCCCGCTGGCATGCCCGGCCGCCGGCAAGTGACAGCGCTCAGCTGAGCGCCCGCCCGCTGGCATGCCCGGGCACCGGCAACTGACAGCGCTCAGCTGATCACCCGGCGGTCGGCTGCAGGGAGCAATCAACTGATCACCCGGCGGCCGGCAAGTGACAGCGCTCAGCTGATCACCGGCGGTCGGCTGCAGGGAGCGATCAGCTGATCACCTGGTGGCCGGCTACTGGGAGCGATCAGCTGATCACCCGGCGGCCGGCTACTGGGAGCGATCAGCTGATCACCCGGCGGCCGGCTGCAGGGAGCGATCAGCTGCTCACCCGGCGGCCGGCTACTGGGAGCGATCAGCTGATCACCCGGCGGCCGGCTACTGGGAGCGATCAGCTGATCACC